>NW_025957250.1:0-45770 GCF_023159225.1 Perognathus longimembris pacificus | reverse complement strand
TGATAAACAGCTACCTACGCAGCATGTTCATGTCGTTCCTAAATGAGCTTTTATCTCTCTCCCCTCACCACAAATCAGATTCTTCTGAGGAGTTCCCAGTACATTATCCTTTCCCCTGTGTAATTACCTTAACAAGCTCCAGCTGTTTTTATTCTCAGAAGGTTTACTGCCTGATATACAGCTGCCTACCCCCTTCGTAAGTGCAGGTCCTAAATGAGCTTTTTTCTCTGTTCCCTCCCCACAATCCAGATTCTTTTGGGGAGTTACCAGTACAGTAACCATACCAGGAAGTACTTAATTTGTTAACCTACTGCTTTTCTTAATCTCAGTGGAGATATTTACTGATAAACAGCTACCTAAGTAGCATGTTCATGTCGTTCCTAAATGAGTTTTTATCTCTCCCCTCACCACAAATAAGATTCTTCTGAGGAGTTCCCAGTACATTATCCTTTCCCCTGTGTAATTACCTTAACCAGCTCCAGCTGTTTTTATTCTCAGAAGGTTTACTCCCTGATATACAGCTGCCTACCACCTTCGTAAGTGCAGGTCCTAAATGAGTTTTTTCTCTGTTCCCTCACCACAATCAGATTCTTTTGGGGAGTTACCAGTACAGTAACCATACAAGGAAGTACTTAATTTATTAAGCTACTGCTTTTCTTAATCTCAGTGTAGATATTTACTGATAAACAGCTACGTACGCAGCATGTTCATGTCGTTCCTAAATGAGCTTTTATCTCTCTCCCCTCACCACAAATCAGATTCTTCTGAGGAGTTCCCAGTACATTATTCTTTCCCCTGTGTAATTACCTTAACAAGCTCCAGGTGTTTTTATTCTCAGACGGTTTACTCCCTGATATACATCTGCCTACCCCCTTCGAAAGTGCAGGACCTAAATGAACTTTTTTCTCTGTTCCCTCACCACAATCCAGATTCTTTGGGGAGTTACCAGTACAGTAAACATACCAGGAAGTACTTAATTTATTAAGCTACTGCTTTTCTTAATCTCAGTGGAGATATTTACTGATAAACAGCTACCTACCCAGCATGTTCATGTCGTTCCTAAATGAGCTTTTATCTCTCTCCCCTCACCACAAATCAGATTCTTCTGAGGAGTTCCCAGTACATTATCCATTCCCCTGTGTATTTACCTTAACAAGCTCCAGCTTTTTTTATTCTCAGAAGGTTCACTCCCTGATATACAGCTGCCTACACCCTTCGAAATTGCAGGTCCTAAATGAGCTTTTTTCTCTGTTCCCTCACCACAATCCAGATACTTTGGGGAGTTACCAGTACAGTAACCATACCAGGAAGTACTTAATTTATTAAGCTACTGCTTTTCTTAATCTCAGTGGAGATATTTACTGATAAACAGCTACCTACGCAGCATGTTCATGTCGTTCCTAAATGAGCTTTTATCTCTCTCCCCTCACCACAAATCAGATTCTTCTGAGGAGTTCCCAGTACATTATCCTTTCCCCTGTGTAATTACCTTAACAAGCTCCAGCTGTTTTTATTCGCAGAAGTTTTACTCCCTGATATACAGCTGCCTACTCCCTTCCTAAGTGCAGGTCCTAAATGAGCTTTTTTCTCTGTTCCCTCACCACAATAGAGATTCTTTTGGGGAGTTACCAGAACAGTAACAATACCAGGAAGTACTTAATTTATTAAGCTACTGCTTTTCTTAATCTCAGTGGAGATATTTACTGATAAACAGCTACCTACGCACATGTTCATGTCGTTCCTAAATGAGCTTTTATCTCTCTCCACTCACCACAAATCAGATTCTTCTGAGGAGTTACCAGTACATTATCCTTTCCCCTGTGTAATTACCTTAACAAGCTCCAGCTGTTTTTATTCTCAGAAGGTTTACTCCCTGATATACAGCTGCCTACCCCCTTCGAAAGTGCAGGTCCTAAATGAGCTTTTTTGTCTGTTCCCTCACCACAATCCAGATTCTTTGGGGAATTACCAGTACAGTAACCATACCAGGAAGTACTTAATTTATTAAGCTACTGCTTTTCTTAATCTCAGTGTAGATATTTACTGATAAACGGCTACCTACGCAGCATGTTCATGTCGTTCCTAAATGAGCTTTTATCTCTCTCCCCTCACCACAAATCAGATTCTTCTGAATTGTTCCCAGTCCATTATCCTTTCCCCTGTGTAATTACCTTAACAAGCTCCAGGTGTTTTTATTCGCAGAAGGTTTACTCCCTGATATACAGCTGCCTACCCCATTCGTAAGTGCAGGTCCTAAATGAGCTTTTTTCTCTGTTCCCTCACCACAATCCAGATTCTTTTGGGGAGTTACCAGTACAGTAACAATACCAGGAATTACTTAATTTATTAAGCTACTGCTTTTCTTAATCTCAGTGGAGATATTTACTGATAAAAAGCTACCTACGCAGCATGTTCATGTCGTTCCTAAATGAGCTTTTATCTCTCTCCCCTCACCACAAATCAGATTCTTCTGAGGAGTTCCCAGTACATTATCCTTTCCCCTGTGTAATTACCTTAACAAGCTCCAGCTGTTTTTATTCTCAGAAGGTTTACTCCCTGATATACAGCTGCCTACTCCCTTCGTAAGTGCAGGTTCTAAATGAGCTTTTTTCTCTGTTCCCTCACCACAATCCAGAATCTTTTGGGGAGTTACCAGTACAGTAACCATACCAGGAAGTACTTAATTTATTAAGCTACTGCTTTTCTTAATCTCAGTGGAGATATTTACTGATAAACAGCTACGTACCCAGCATGTCCATGTCGTTCCTAAATGAACTTTTATCTCTCTCCCCTCACCACAAATCAGATTCTTCTGAGGAGTTCCCAGTACATTCTCCTTTCCCCTGTGTAATTACCTTAACAAGCTCCAGCTGTTTTTATTCTCAGAAGGTTTACTCCCTGATATACAGCTGCCTACCCCCTTCGAAAGTGCAGGTCCTAAATGAGCTTTTTTCTCTGTTCCCTCACCACAATCCAGGTTCTTTTGGGGAGTCACCAGTACAGTAACCATATTAGGTAGTACTTAATTTATTAAGCTACTGCTTTTCTTAATCTCAGTGGAGATATTTACTGATAAACAGCTACCTACGCAGCATGTTCATGTCGTTCCTAAAAGAGCTTTTATCTCTCTCCCCACACCAAAAATCAGATTCTTCTGAGGAGTTCCCAGTACATTATCCTTTCCCCTGTGTAATTACCTTAACAAGCTCCAGCTGTTTTTATTCTCAGAAGGTTTACTCCCTGATATACAGCTGACTACTCCCTTGGTAAGTGCAGGTCCTAAATGAGCTTTTTTCTCTGTTCCCTCACCACAATCCAGATTCTTTTGGGGAGTTACCAGTACAGTAACCATACCAGGAAGTACTTAATTTATTAAGCTACTGCTTTTCTTAATCTCAGTGGAGATATTTACTGATAAACAGCTACCTACGCAGCATTTTCATGTCGTTCCTAAATGAGCTTTTATCTCTCTCCCCTCACCACAAATCAGATTCTTCTGAGGAGTTCCCAGTACATTATCCTTTCCCCTGTGTAATTACCTTAACAAGCTCCAGCTGTTTTTATTCTCAGATGGTTTACTCCCTGATATACAGCTGCCTACCCCCTTCGTAAGTGCAGGTCCTAAATGAGATTTTTCTCTCTCTTCCCTCACCACAATCCAGATTCTTTTGGGGAGTTACCAGTACAGTAACCATACCAGGAAGTACTTAATTTATTAAGCTACTGCTTTTCTTAATCTCAGTGGAGATATTTACTGATAAACAGCTACCTACGCAGCATGTTCATGTCGTTCCTAAATGAGCTTTTATCTCTCTCCCCTCACCACAAATCAGATTCTTCTGAGGAGTTCCCACTACATTATCCTTTCCCCTGTGTAATTACCTTAACAAGCTCCAGCTGTTTTTATTCTCAGAAGGTTTACTCCCTGATATACAGCTGCCTACCCCCTTCGTAAGTGTAGGTCCTAAATGAGCTTTTTTCTCTGTTCCCTCACCACAATCCAGATTCTTTTTGGAGTTTCCAGTACAGTAACCATAACAGGAAGTACTTAATTTATTAAGCTACTGCTTTTCTTAATCTCAGTGGAGATATTTACTGACAACAGCTACCTGCGCAGCATGTTCATGTCGTTCCTAAATGAGCTTTTATCTCTCTCCCCTCACCACAAATCAGATTCTTCTGAATTGTTCCCAGTACATTATCCTTTCCCCTGTGTAATTACCTTAACAAGCTCCAGCTGTTTTTATTCTCAGAAGGTTTACTCCCTGATATACAGCTGCCTACCCCCTTCGTAAGTGCAGGTCCTAAATGAGCTTTTATCTCTCTCCCCTCACCACAAATCAGATTCTTCTGAATTGTTCCCAGTACATTATCCTTTCCCCTGTGTAATTACCTTTACAAGCTCCAGCTGTTTTTATTCTCAGAAGGTTTACTCCCTGATATACAGCTGCCTACCACCTTCGTAAGTGCAGGTCCTAAATGAGTTTTTTCTCTGTTCCCTCACCACAATCCAGATTCTTTTGGGGAGTTACCAGTACAGTAACCATACCAGGAAGTACTTAATTTATTAAGCTACTGCTTTTCTTAATCTCAGTGGAGATATTTACTGATAAACTGCTACGTACGCAGCATGTTCATGTCGTTCCTAAATGAGCTTTTATCTCTCTCCCCTCACCACAAATCAGATTCTTCTGAGGAGTTCCCAGTACATTATCCTTTCCCCTGTGTAATTACCTTAACAAGCTCCAGCTTTTTTTATTCTCAGAAGGTTTACTCCCTGATATACAGCTGCCTACCCCCTTCGTAAGTGCAGGTCCTAAATGAGCTTTTTTCTCTGTTCCCTCACTACAGTCCAGATTCTTTTGGGGAGTTACCAGTACAGTAACCATACCAGGAAGTACTTAATTTATTAAGCTACTGCTTTTCTTAATCTCAGTGGAGATATTTACTGATAAACAGCTACCTACGCAGCAGGTTCATGTCGTTCCTAAATGAGCTTTCATCTCTCTCCCCTCACCACAAATCAGATTTTTCTGAGGAGTTCCCAGTACATTATCCTTTCCCCTGTGTAATTACCTTAACAAGCTCCAGCTGTTTTTATTCGCAGAAGGTTTACTCCCTGATATACAGCTGCCTACCCCCTTCGTAAGTGCAGGTCCTAAATGAGCTTTTTTCTCTGTTCCCTCACCACAATAGAGATTCTTTTGGGGAGTTACCAGTACAGTAACAATACCAGGAAGTACTTAATTTATTAAGCTACTGCTTTTCTTAATCTCAGTGGAGATATTTACTGATAAACAGCTACCTACGCAGCAAGTTCATGTCGTTCCTAAATGAGCTTTTATCTCTCTCCACTCACCACAAATCAGATTCTTCTGAGGAGTTACCAGTACATTATCCTTTCCCCTGTGTAATTACCTTAACAAGCTCCAGCTGTTTTTATTCTCAGAAGGTTTACTCCCTGATATACAGCTGCCTACCCCCTTCGAAAGTGCAGGTCCTAAATGAGCTTTTTTCTCTGTTCCCTCACCACAATCCAGATTCTTTGGGGAGTAACCAGTACAGTAACCATACCAGGAAGTACTTAATTTATTAAGCTACTGCTTTTCTTAATCTCAGTGTAGATATTTACTGATAAACGGCTACCTACGCAGCATGTTCATGTCGTTCCTAAATGAGCTTTTATCTCTCTCCCCTCACCACAAATCAGATTCTTCTGAATTGTTCCCAGTCCATTATCCTTTCCCCTGTGTAATTACCTTAACAAGCTCCAGGTGTTTTTATTCGCAGAAGGTTTACTCCCTGATATACAGCTGCCTACCCCATTCGTAAGTGCAGGTCCTAAATGAGCTTTTTTCTCTGTTCCCTCACCACAATCCAGATTCTTTTGGGGAGTTACCAGTACAGTAACAATACCAGGAATTACTTAATTTATTAAGCTACTGCTTTTCTTAATCTCAGTGGAGATATTTACTGATAAAAAGCTACCTACGCAGCATGTTCATGTCGTTCCTAAATGAGCTTTTATCTCTCTCCCCTCACCACAAATCAGATTCTTCTGAGGAGTTCCCAGTACATTATCCTTTCCCCTGTGTAATTACCTTAACAAGCTCCAGCTGTTTTTATTCTCAGAAGGTTTACTCCCTGATATACAGCTGCCTACTCCCTTCGTAAGTGCAGGTTCTAAATGAGCTTTTTTCTCTGTTCCCTCACCACAATCCAGAATCTTTTGGGGAGTTACCAGTACAGTAACCATACCAGGAAGTACTTAATTTATTAAGCTACTGCTTTTCTTAATCTCAGTGGAGATATTTACTGATAAACAGCTACGTACCCAGCATGTCCATGTCGTTCCTAAATGAACTTTTATCTCTCTCCCCTCACCACAAATCAGATTCTTCTGAGGAGTTCCCAGTACATTATCCTTTCCCCTGTGTAATTACCTTAACAAGCTCCAGCTGTTTTTATTCTCAGAAGGTTTACTCCCTGATATACAGCTGCCTACCCCCTTCGTAAGTGTAGGTCCTAAATGAGCTTTTTTCTCTGTTCCCTCACCACAATCCAGATTCTTTTTTGGAGTTTCCAGTACAGTAACCATACCAGGAAGTACTTAATTTATTAAGCTACTGCTTTTCTTAATCTCAGTGGAGATATTTACTGACAAACAGCTACCTGCGCAGCATGTTCATGTCGTTCCTAAATGAGCTTTTATCTCTCTCCCCTCACCACAAATCAGATTCTTCTGAATTGTTCCCAGTACATTATCCTTTCCCCTGTGTAATTACCTTAACAAGCTCCAGCTGTTTTTATTCTCAGAAGGTTTACTCCCTGATATACAGCTGCCTACCCCCTTCGTAAGTGCAGGTCCTAAATGAGCTTTTATCTCTCTCCCCTCACCACAAATCAGATTCTTCTGAATTGTTCCCAGTACATTATCCTTTCCCCTGTGTAATTACCTTTACAAGCTCCAGCTGTTTTTATTCTCAGAAGGTTTACTCCCTGATATACAGCTGCCTACCACCTTCGTAAGTGCAGGTCCTAAATGAGTTTTTTCTCTGTTCCCTCACCACAATCCAGATTCTTTTGGGGAGTTACCAGTACAGTAACCATACCAGGAAGTACTTAATTTATTAAGCTACTGCTTTTCTTAATCTCAGTGGAGATATTTACTGATAAACTGCTACGTACGCAGCATGTTCATGTCGTTCCTAAATGAGCTTTTATCTCTCTCCCCTCACCACAAATCAGATTCTTCTGAGGAGTTCCCAGTACATTATCCTTTCCCCTGTGTAATTACCTTAACAAGCTCCAGCTTTTTTATTCTCAGAAGGTTTACTCCCTGATATACAGCTGCCTACCCCCTTCGTAAGTGCAGGTCCTAAATGAGCTTTTTTCTCTGTTCCCTCACTACAGTCCAGATTCTTTTGGGGAGTTACCAGTACAGTAACCATACCAGGAAGTACTTAATTTATTAAGCTACTGCTTTTCTTAATCTCAGTGTAGATATTTACTGATAAACGGCTACCTACGCAGCATGTTCATGTCGTTCCTAAATGAGCTTTTATCTCTCTCCCCTCACCACAAATCAGATTCTTCTGAATTGTTCCCAGTCCATTATCCTTTCCCCTGTGTAATTACCTTAACAAGCTCCAGGTGTTTTTATTCGCAGAAGGTTTACTCCCTGATATACAGCTGCCTACCCCATTCGTAAGTGCAGGTCCTAAATGAGCTTTTTTCTCTGTTCCCTCACCACAATCCAGATTCTTTTGGGGAGTTACCAGTACAGTAACAATACCAGGAATTACTTAATTTATTAAGCTACTGCTTTTCTTAATCTCAGTGGAGATATTTACTGATAAAAAGCTACCTACGCAGCATGTTCATGTCGTTCCTAAATGAGCTTTTATCTCTCTCCCCTCACCACAAATCAGATTCTTCTGAGGAGTTCCCAGTACATTATCCATTTCCCCTGTGTAATTACCTTAACAAGCTCCAGCTGTTTTTTATTCTCAGAAGGTTTACTCCCTGATATACAGCTGCTACCCCTTCGTAAGTGCAGGTTCCTAAATGAGCTTTTTTCTCTGTTCCCTCACCACAATCCAGAATCTTTGGGGAGTTACCAGTACAGTAACCATACCAGGAAGTACTTAATTTATTAAGCTACTGCTTTTCTTAATCTCAGTGGAGATATTTACTGATAAACAGCTACCTACCCAGCATGTCCATGTCGTTCCTAAATGAGCTTTTATCTCTCTCCCCTCACCACAAATCAGATTCTTCTGAGGAGTTCCCAGTACATTATCCTTTCCCCTGTGTAATTACCTTAACAAGCTCCAGCTGTTTTTTATTCTCAGAAGGTTTTACTCCCTGATATACAGCTGCCTACCCCCTTCGAAAGTGCAGGTCCTAAATGAGCTTTTTTCTCTGTTCCCTCACCACAATCCAGATTCTTTGGGGAGTAACCAGTACAGTAACCATACCAGGAAGTACTTAATTTATTAAGCTACTGCTTTTCTTAATCTCAGTGTAGATATTTACTGATAAACGCTACCTACGCAGCATGTTCATGTCGTTCCTAAATGAGCTTTTATCTCTCTCCCCTCACCACAAATCAGATTCTTCTGAATTGTTCCCAGTACATTATCCTTTCCCCTGTGTAATTACCTTAACAAGCTCCAGCTGTTTTTATTCTCAGAAGGTTTACTCCCTGATATACAGCTGCCTACCCCATTCGTAAGTGCAGGTCCTAAATGAGCTTTTTTCTCTGTTCCCTCACCACAATCCAGATTCTTTTGGGGAGTTACCAGTACAGTAACCATACCAGGAAGTACTTAATTTATTAAGCTACTGCTTTTCTTAATCTCAGTGGAGATATTTACTGATAAAAGCTACCTACGCAGCATGTTCATGTCGTTCCTAAATGAGCTTTTATCTCTCTCCCCTCACCACAAATCAGATTCTTCTGAGGAGTTCCCAGTACATTATCCTTTCCCCTGTGTAATTACCTTAACAAGCTCCAGCTGTTTTTATTCTCAGAAGGTTTACTCCCTGATATACAGCTGCCTACCCCTTCGTAAGTGCAGGTCCTAAATGAGCTTTTTTCTCTGTTCCCTCACCACAATCCAGATTCTTTTGGGGAGTTACCAGTACAGTAACCATACCAGGAAGTACTTAATTTATTAAGCTACTGCTTTTCTTAATCTCAGTGGAGATATTTACTGATAAACAGCTACGTACGCAGCATGTCATGTCGTTCCTAAATGAGCTTTTATCTCTCTCCCCTCACCACAAATCAGATTCTTCTGAGGAGTTCCCAGTACATTATCCTTTCCCCTGTGTAATTACCTTAACAAGCTCCAGCTGTTTTTATTCTCAGAAGGTTTACTCCCTGATATACAGCTGCCTACCCCCTTCGTAAGTGCAGGTCCTAAATGAGCTTTTTTCTCTGTTCCCTCACCACAATCCAGATTCTTTTTGGAGTTCCAGTACAGTAACCATACCAGGAAGTACTTAATTTATTAAGCTACTGCTTTTCTTAATCTCAGTGGAGATATTTACTGATAAACAGCTACCTACGCAGCATGTTCATGTCGTTCCTAAATGAGCTTTTATCTCTCTCCCCTCACCACAAATCAGATTCTTCTGAGTTCCCAGTACATTATCCTTTCCCCTGTGTAATTACCTTAACAAGCTCCAGCTGTTTTTATTCTCAGAAGGTTTACTCCCTGATATACAGCTGCCTACCCCCTTCGTAAGTGCAGGTCCTAAATGAGCTTTTATCTCTCTCCCCTCACCACAAATCAGATTCTTCTGAAGTTCCCAGTACATTATCCTTTCCCCTGTGTAATTACCTTTACAAGCTCCAGCTGTTTTTATTCTCAGAAGGTTTACTCCCTGATATACAGCTGCCTACCACCTTCGTAAGTGCAGGTCCTAAATGAGTTTTTTCTCTGTTCCCTCACCACAATCCAGATTCTTTGGGGAGTTACCAGTACAGTAACCATACCAGGAAGTACTTAATTTATTAAGCTACTGCTTTTCTTAATCTCAGTGGAGATATTTACTGATAAACTGCTACTACCAGCATGTTCATGTCGTTCCTAAATGAGCTTTTATCTCTCTCCCCTCACCACAAATCAGATTCTTCTGAGGAGTTCCCAGTACATTATCCATTCCCCTGTGTAATTACCTTAACAAGCTCCAGCTTTTTTATTCTCAGAAGGTTTACTCCCTGATATACAGCTGCCTACCCCTTCGTAAGTGCAGGTCCTAAATGAGCTTTTTTCTCTGTTCCCTCACCACAATCCAGATTCTTTGGGGAGTTACCAGTACAGTAACCATACCAGGAAGTACTTAATTTATTAAGCTACTGCTTTTCTTAATCTCAGTGTAGATATTTACTGATAAACGCTACCTACGCAGCATGTTCATGTCGTTCCTAAATGAGCTTTTATCTCTCTCCCCTCACCACAAATCAGATTCTTCTGAAGTTCCCAGTACATTATCCTTTCCCCTGTGTAATTACCTTAACAAGCTACAGGTGTTTTTATTCGCAGAAGTTTACTCCCTGATATACAGCTGCCTACCCCATTCGTAAGTGCAGGTCCTAAATGAGCTTTTTTCTCTGTTCCCTCACCACAATCAGATTCTTTTGGGGAGTTACCAGTACAGTAACAATACCAGGAATTACTTAATTTATTAAGCTACTGCTTTTCTTAATCTCAGTGGAGATATTTACTGATAAAAGCTACCTACGCAGCATGTTCATGTCGTTCCTAAATGAGCTTTTATCTCTCTCCCTCACCACAAATCAGATTCTTCTGAGGAGTTACCAGTACATTATCCTTTCCCCTGTGTAATTACCTTAACAAGCTCCAGCTGTTTTTATTCTCAGAAGGTTTACTCCCTGATATACAGCTGCCTACCCCTTCGTAAGTGCAGGTTCCTAAATGAGCTTTTTTCTCTGTTCCCTCACCACAATCCAGATTCTTTGGGGAGTTACCAGTACAGTAACCATACCAGGAAGTACTTAATTTATTAAGCTACTGCTTTTCTTAATCTCAGTGGAGATATTTACTGATAAACAGCTACCTACCCAGCATGTCATGTCGTTCCTAAATGAGCTTTTATCTCTCTCCCCTCACCACAAATCAGATTCTTCTGAGGAGTTCCCAGTACATTATCCATTTCCCCTGTGTAATTACCTTAACAAGCTCCAGCTGTTTTTATTCTCAGAAGGTTTACTCCCTGATATACAGCTGCCTACCCCCTTCGAAAGTGCAGGTCCTAAATGAGCTTTTTTCTCTGTTCCCTCACCACAATCCAGGTTCTTTTGGGGAGTCACCAGTACAGTAACCATATTAGGTAGTACTTAATTTATTAAGCTACTGCTTTTCTTAATCTCAGTGGAGATATTTACTGATAAACAGCTACCTACGCAGCATGTTCATGTCGTTCCTAAAAGAGCTTTTATCTCTCTCCCCACACCAAAAATCAGATTCTTCTGAGGAGTTCCCAGTACATTATCCTTTCCCCTGTGTAATTACCTTAACAAGCTCCAGCTGTTTTTATTCTCAGAAGGTTTACTCCCTGATATACAGCTGACTACTCCCTTGGTAAGTGCAGGTCCTAAATGAGCTTTTTTCTCTGTTCCCTCACCACAATCCAGATTCTTTTGGGGAGTTACCAGTACAGTAACCATACCAGGAAGTACTTAATTTATTAAGCTACTGCTTTTCTTAATCTCAGTGGAGATATTTACTGATAAACAGCTACCTACGCAGCATGTTCATGTCGTTCCTAAATGAGCTTTTATCTCTCTCCCCTCACCACAAATCAGATTCTTCTGAGGAGTTCCCAGTACATTATCCTTTCCCCTGTGTAATTACCTTAACAAGCTCCAGCTGTTTTTATTCTCAGAAGGTTTACTCCCTGATATACAGCTGCCTACCCCCTTCGTAAGTGCAGGTCCTAAATGAGCTTTTTTCTCTCTTCCCTCACCACAATCCAGATTCTTTTGGGGAGTTACCAGTACAGTAACCATACCAGGAAGTACTTAATTTATTAAGCTACTGCTTTTCTTAATCTCAGTGGAGATATTTACTGATAAACAGCTACCTACGCAGCATGTTCATGTCGTTCCTAAATGAGCTTTTATCTCTCTCCCCTCACCACAAATCAGATTCTTCTGAGGAGTTCCCACTACATTATCCTTTCCCCTGTGTAATTACCTTAACAAGCTCCAGCTGTTTTTATTCTCAGAAGGTTTACTCCCTGATATACAGCTGCCTACCCCCTTCGTAAGTGTAGGTCCTAAATGAGCTTTTTTCTCTGTTCCCTCACCACAATCCAGATTCTTTTTTGGAGTTTCCAGTACAGTAACCATACCAGGAAGTACTTAATTTATTAAGCTACTGCTTTTCTTAATCTCAGTGGAGATATTTACTGACAAACAGCTACCTGCGCAGCATGTTCATGTCGTTCCTAAATGAGCTTTTATCTCTCTCCCCTCACCACAAATCAGATTCTTCTGAATTGTTCCCAGTACATTATCCTTTCCCCTGTGTAATTACCTTAACAAGCTCCAGCTGTTTTTATTCTCAGAAGGTTTACTCCCTGATATACAGCTGCCTACCCCCTTCGTAAGTGCAGGTCCTAAATGAGCTTTTATCTCTCTCCCCTCACCACAAATCAGATTCTTCTGAATTGTTCCCAGTACATTATCCTTTCCCCTGTGTAATTACCTTTACAAGCTCCAGCTGTTTTTATTCTCAGAAGGTTTACTCCCTGATATACAGCTGCCTACCACCTTCGTAAGTGCAGGTCCTAAATGAGTTTTTTCTCTGTTCCCTCACCACAATCCAGATTCTTTTGGGGAGTTACCAGTACAGTAACCATACCAGGAAGTACTTAATTTATTAAGCTACTGCTTTTCTTAATCTCAGTGGAGATATTTACTGATAAACTGCTACGTACGCAGCATGTTCATGTCGTTCCTAAATGAGCTTTTATCTCTCTCCCCTCACCACAAATCAGATTCTTCTGAGGAGTTCCCAGTACATTATCCTTTCCCCTGTGTAATTACCTTAACAAGCTCCAGCTTTTTTTATTCTCAGAAGGTTTACTCCCTGATATACAGCTGCCTACCCCCTTCGTAAGTGCAGGTCCTAAATGAGCTTTTTTCTCTGTTCCCTCACTACAATCCAGATTCTTTTGGGGAGTTACCAGTACAGTAACCATACCAGGAAGTACTTAATTTATTAAGCTACTGCTTTTCTTAATCTCAGTGGAGATATTTACTGATAAACAGCTACCTACGCAGCAGTTCATGTCGTTCCTAAATGAGCTTTTATCTCTCTCCCCTCACCACAAATCAGATTTTTCTGAGGAGTTCCCAGTACATTATCCTTTCCCCTGTGTAATTACCTTAACAAGCTCCAGCTGTTTTTATTCGCAGAAGGTTTACTCCCTGATATACAGCTGCCTACCCCCTTCGTAAGTGCAGGTCCTAAATGAGCTTTTTTCTCTGTTCCCTCACCACAATAGAGATTCTTTTGGGGAGTTACCAGTACAGTAACAATACCAGGAAGTACTTAATTTATTAAGCTACTGCTTTTCTTAATCTCAGTGGAGATATTTACTGATAAACAGCTACCTACGCAGCAAGTTCATGTCGTTCCTAAATGAGCTTTTATCTCTCTCCACTCACCACAAATCAGATTCTTCTGAGGAGTTACCAGTACATTATCCTTTCCCCTGTGTAATTACCTTAACAAGCTCCAGCTGTTTTTATTCTCAGAAGGTTTACTCCCTGATATACAGCTGCCTACCCCCTTCGAAAGTGCAGGTCCTAAATGAGCTTTTTTCTCTGTTCCCTCACCACAATCCAGATTCTTTGGGGAGTAACCAGTACAGTAACCATACCAGGAAGTACTTAATTTATTAAACTACTGCTTTTCTTAATCTCAGTGGAGATATTTACTGATAAACAGCTACCTACGCAGCATGTTCATGTCGTTCCTAAATGAGCTTTTATCTCTCTCCCCTCACCACAAATCAGATTCTTCTGAATTGTTCCCAGTCCATTATCCTTTCCCCTGTGTAATTACCTTAACAAGCTCCAGGTGTTTTTATTCGCAGAAGGTTTACTCCCTGATATACAGCTGCCTACCCCATTCGTAAGTGCAGGTCCTAAATGAGCTTTTTTCTCTGTTCCCTCACCACAATCCAGATTCTTTTGGGGAGTTACCAGTACAGTAACTGTTGGGTTTCTGGACACCCCCTTTCTCCCCCCACGGGGAGAATGGTAACCACAAACTCTATGAAAGAGCACCCAGCCTGGCCCTCCGCCAACGGAAGGCCAAAGGCGTGCTCACATGGGCAAACGCTAAGTTGAGGACGGGTTGCTGAAGCTTCCCCTCCCCCCAGTTCCCCCCACATGTTACCGAGGGCGGAGGCGAAAAGGAAGGCATCAGGGACACGCTGCGGTGGTGAAAAGCGTCTCAAAGACTTTAATATGGAAGGGCACTTATATAGAAGTAATGGCGGGGGGAGAAAGGGGGCTGGCCAAAGGGTCAGTCATAGTCTAGGGGTCACGTTCATCAAGTGACATCACGAAACTTCCCTTTGTGGGCGGGACAACCCCATCATGGTGGCACGCACGTGTTCACCTCCCAAGGGGTGGAGGTCAAAAGGTGGGAGGGGCTTCTATTGTCCCAAGGCTGGTGGAAGGGCAGTCTTTCCCAGGCCATAATAATCCCCAACATCTCCCCCTTTTTGTTTTTTTCAATAAGCAGGGGATGCTGTAAACACATGGCATGTGTGGGCATAAGGCAAATGCTGACATAAGATCTGTGGGGCCCCTTCCACAAAACTGGGGTGAGGGGTAGGTAAGGGTCCATCCATCTGGCTATGTCCAGAAGTCAGAATCCTCAGCTGGTTTCTGCCAAGTGCAGGAAGGTGCAGACAGCAGCCCTCTTTTGTTGGTGAGGTAGAAGCTGAAACTCTGGCATTCCCGGCAGTTCGCAGTAGCTGATAACTCAAACATAAGTGATTAGTAAAACATTCTTTTATATAAACATTGAAGCCAAGGTGTTAAACCTTTGCATTTACCCTTTTAAACATTTCTATCATAAAACATTGGGGTTGAGTGTCAATACCCTCAGCTCCTATTTTCTTTCCAACGGGACTCCCCAAGTCTAGCAGCAGGGGGAGAGGAAAGGAAGAAGCATGGTGCAAAATTCCTTTGGTTTCTTTGTGTGACGCTGTAGGCAGTATTGCCACAGCAAAACATTGAGCCATGAGATGCTCAAGAAGGAATCTAGAAAGCAAACAAGGAAAGGAAGCTTGGTTGCTTCCTACCGTAGGCAGTCCTACTTTCCATATTTTCATGGGAGAGCAGAAGTCCAACATGGTCCTCCTTTTCCTGAAGAGAACAAGAAAACATTTCTCCAGAGTGGGTGCTCTGGGTTTAATTTTCCAATCTGGAAAAACACATATACTGTACTCCATCCCACACTGATTCGGGATGATTTAAAATTTCTGGATAATTAACATAAGCATAACTAATCCTTAATTAATCCTAGGGAATCCTTAATTAATCCTGGGGAATACCTCCCCCTTTTGTTTTTTAAAATTATGACACCGGCGGCCACCAGGCAGGGAGTATGGATGGAGGTCTCGTCTTCTGTAGCTACTTCCTGCTGTCAAGGGGGCGACGTAAATCAAGGGCCCCTGGTCAGCCTGGCAGTCCGGTGTGGCTGGCAAAAAGTCCCCATCATTACCATGAGTATGGTCACTAGGGCCAGAGAGCGCTATGGTTTTCTCCAGCCCCCCCTGAGTCTTTGGGCATACCCAGAAGTTTCCAAGGCTGGTGCCTCCAGGGTTCAGGCCTGTGTTAGGGTGACGACTGTGAACGGCAAATTCCCCATTGGAGATCTCAGCAAGAGATGTTATTCTGTCAAAAGACACTTTTGAAAAGGTCAGGCAAAGTATCGACAAGTTCTCAGAGCTGGTTGGCATGAATGGCATAGAACACACCCTGGGCATAAGCCAGGAACAGTTCCCTTTTGGAGCATAAACCCAATTGTAAAGTGAATGAGTAAGGAGAAACGACTGAAAGAAGTGGTTAATGATAGAAAACTGGTTTGGCATAGCCAGTCAGAGGCAAAATAAATAAATATATATATACACCTATATACAACTGGCAAAAAGGAAGGAAATGGACAGGAATTATCTCTCTCGATTTCCCGGCTCTGATCCATTTTGAAAGGGTGAAACAAGGCAGCTCCCTTTAGGATAATATGGCACCATTCTCCTCTCACTCCACTCCACCTTTCCGTCTCCTGGACTGGCTAAGTCCCAGGAATTTTAACGTTTGTGGCTGGAATTGCATTTTCCCATCCGCGTTTGAACTCGGGGCCTGAGCACTGTCCATGAGCACTTTCGCTCAAGGCTAGTGCTCTACCACTTGAGTCACGGTGCTGCTTCAGCCTTTTGCTCGCTCTCTGTGGTTGAGCTCTCAATCTGGCTCTTTGCTGTTTAACTGGGAGGTGGGATTTTGGAGAAATTTTTTTCCTTTTGCCCGGGCTGGCTTTGAACTATCCAGGGAGTCATAGTCCTACAAGCCCTTTTTATTCCCAATTGAGCAACAAGGAAAAAACACAACAGAGATAATCCATTTGTAACCCGTTGAGAACTGACCAAAAACTGCTTGTGAAGGTTTGGCTATAACACTTAGAAAACATGAGATTTACATGCCATCAACTTGAATCACGCCATTGAATCCCACTGGCAAGTGAAAGAGAACACAGATAAATGACAACCAAGGGCAAAGGGTTAAAGCATTGTGGAATCCTCAGTCTCGGAAGTGGCTGCGTCCCTCATCCCCATTTGGCAAGTTCCATGCCATGCGATGGGGAACTCGAGGCAAGGCTGTAGTGGTTTCTCTTGCTCGCATCTTGCTCTGGGTTGCCTGCAAAATTTCTATATAGATTGGTTAGGGTGTTCAAAAATTTTCAGCACTTCTGGCTCTGGTATATCGATGCCCTTCTGGTTTAAGCAGGGTGAAAAGACTTTCTTAATCACAAAATTCAAAGACTTTCTTAATCCCAAAATTTTACCTGGCTAGCTGTGACCACTAACATAACTATGGTGATTTAACCTGGAGTAACTGTTAAGATGGAACTATTCACATCCTACTCAAGGCTCATAAATCATTCGAGCAGCTTCCAATGGGAGAGAGAGCAAAGAATCATTAGTAGTGAAACAAGGCAGTTTGGGAACAGAATGTGGTGGCATCTTCCTATATCCAGGAGCTGCGACCGTCCATGCGGCTAGAACATCTGTCCACCTGTATCCTATAAAGCAGTATATTAATCCTGGGTCAGGAAAGTTGAGGTTAATAGTCACATTTGTATGAAGCAATCTCAATTTCTTGATCTTGAGAGGTTATGAGAACACAGGAGAGAAAATGGGAAGGTAAAATCTTAATTTATGCCAAAGAGTTGTTAAGGCTACATGCACACTTAACTTTTAACACACTGAGTATAAAATAACATGCTGATTTTATACCATTGTGCTTTTACTACATGCTGCATATTTGAACCTTATGGAAACACACTGAATATAAAATAACATACTGGTGTACTTTTACCACATGTTGTATATTTGAACCTTATGGAAATTTTTATAGGCACCTTTATCTCCATCGAACACCGGGATGGAAACCTATTGTTATGCTTTTAAATCTTACCAACATCCACACGCGCGCGCGCACACACACACACACACACACACAAAAATACCTGAGCGCTCTTTAAAAATTGCTTTGATTGGCCATTTAAATTTTCTGGAATTCCAGCGGCAAATGATATTAATTTGCCCATAATAGAACCACGTGGTTGAATAAAAAAAAACAAAAGGGAAACCTGTTAATTACACACTCCCAACATGACAATTTTTAAATCACAGTGGACAAGCAAACCCTTTTATCCATCTAGAAAAACTCCAGTTGATTTTATCTCTTTGAACTGGTAAACATGGAAGTTCAATCAAATTACCTATTGCTGTATCAAAACTCTTTGTTTTCCTTTCAATATTCCATTTTATTTTATAACTTCAGACTTTCCTGGCTCCAACCCCGTCTGCAGCTGTGAGTCTGACACAGAGAGAACATGCAGGCAAGCACAGCGGGGTGCTTGCCTCTCTCAGCTGCAGCGCAATCGGCCAGCCCAGGCGAGTCTGGCACGCCCCTCACCTGGGGGGAATGGGTGGGGCCCCGCCTCCAATATGGCGTGCCCCATTGTGCTCCACGTGTGTGTTAAGTCAGAGAAATCAGGATTCAACCAACTCACCCGAATTTCTGAGCTTAACGACCATCGGCGGGCATAAAGCAGTTTGCCGGGCTGCAGCAGGTCCAGCCACTCCAGGGCTGCTGCCGCCGCTGCTGCCGCCCACGCACCCCAACTGGGACACCGTCCCATGGTCTAAACTGCACGCCACGCTTTTTTTTTTTTTAAGTCCATCCGCGGGCTGGGGCCGCACTGGCTCCAGCCCAGCCATTGTAAATACAAGTCTGGCCAAAGCAGCAGCCATCCCTACCGCTCTGCCGCCGCCATGCCACAGCTTCCCCATGGTGGAACCGCGCTTCCGCCACGCCGTGCTCGGCCCGCCACACTTGGCTGCCTAAATGATACCGCAAAAGACGCCTGGTGCCGCCCGGGGCCACACGAGCCCCAGCCCACGCACCTCGCAAACCCAGGGTGGCGCGGAGCCCAGTGTACTCACGCTCAGCCCGCGCAAGCCAAACCGCTCCGGCGCTCGGCCACCCACTGCTTCTCAAGCGCCACTGCGGGTGCCTGCCGTCTGGCCCGGGGCGCACAGAGCAGAACTAACCGACCCCAGCCCGGGGTCGCATTCCTCTTGCTCTGGCCCCACTGCTCCACTGACATGCTTCCGCGGGAAGCGCGCCCCGCTCCCTCCGCCGCCCGGCGCCAAATCGCCACGGCGGGGCAACTCTCTGGCGCCGCGTCCCACGAGCCTGTCTCCATGCTTCTGCCCCGTCTGGATGGGCAGGACCCTCCTCTAAAACCTTACTTAGCAATCTGTGGGGATACTGTACCCCGAACTTCTCGGCCATACAATTCGGTCCCCGTTCGGGCGCCATTTATGTTGGGGTTCTGGACACCCCCTTTCTCCCCCCACGGGGAGAATGGTAACCACAAACTCTATGAAAGAGCACCCAGCCTGGCCCTCCGCCAACGGAAGGCCAAAGGCGTGCTCACATGGGCAAACGCTAAGTTGAGGACGGGTTGCTGAAGCTTCCCCTCCCCCCAGTTCCCCCCACATGTTACCGAGGGCGGAGGCGAAAAGGAAGGCATCAGGGACACGCTGAGGTGGTGAAAAGCGTCTCAAAGACATTAATATGGAAGGGCACTTATATAGAAGTAATGGCGGGGGGAGAAAGGGGGCTGGCCAAAGGGTCAGTCATAGGCTAGGGGTCACGTTCATCAAGTGACATCACGAAACTTCCCTTTGTGGGCGGGACAACCCCATCATGGTGGCACGCACGTGTTCACCTCCCAAGGGGTGGAGGTCAAAAGGTGGGAGGGGCTTCTATTGTCCCAAGGCTGGTGGAAGGGCAGTCTTTCCCAGGCCATAATAATCCCCAACAGTAACAATACCAGGAAGTACTTAATTTATTAAGCTACTGCTTTTCTTAATCTCAGTGGAGATATTTACTGATAAACAGCTACCTACGCAGCATGTTCATGTCGTTCCTAAATGAGCTTTTATCTCTCTCCCATCACCACAAATCAGATTCTTCTGAGGAGTTCCCAGTACATTATCCTTTCCCCTGTGTAATTACCTTAACAAGCTCCAGCTGTTTTTATTCTCAGAAGGTTTACTCCCTGATATACAGCTGCCTACCCCCTTCGAAAGTGCAGGTCCTAAATGAGCTTTTTTCTCTGTTCCCTCACCACAATCCAGATTCTTTTGGGGAGTCACCAGTACAGTAACCATACCAGGAAGTACTTGATTTATTAAGCTACTGCTTTTCTTAATCTCAGTGGAGATATTTACTGATAAACAGCTACCTACGCAGCATGTTCATGTCGTTCCTAAATGAGCTTTTATCTCTCTCCCCTCACCACAAATCAGATTCTTCTGAATTGTTCCCAGTATATTATCCTTTCCCCTGTGTAATTACCCTAACAAGCTCCAGCTGTTTTTATTCTCAGAAGGTTTACTCCGTGATATACAGCTGCCTATCCCCTTCGTAAGTGCAGGTCCTAAATGAGCTTTTTTCTCTGTTCCCTCAACACAATCCATATTCTTTTGGCGAGTTACCAGTACAGTAACCATACCAGGAAGTACTTAATTTATTAAGCTACTGCTTTTCTTAATCTCAGTGGAGATATTTACTGATAAACAGCTACGTACGCAGCATTTTAATGTCGTTCCTAAATGAGCTTTTATCTCTCTCCCCTCACCACAAATCAGATTCTTCTGAGAAGTTCCCAGTACATTATCCTTTCCCCTGTGTAATTACCTTAACAAGCTCCAGCTGTTTTTATTCTCAGAAGGTTTACTCCCTGATATACAGCTGCCTACCCCCTTCGTAAGTGCGGGTCCTAAATGAGTATTTATCTCTCTCCCCTCACCACAAATCAGATTCTTCTGAATTGTTCCCAGTATATTATCCTTTCCCCTGTGTAATTACCTTAACAAGCTCCAGCTGTTTTTATTCTCAGAAGGTTTACTCCGTGATATACAGCTGCCTACCACCTTCGTAAGTGCAGTTCCTAAATGAGCTTTTTTCTCTGTTCCCTCACCACAATCCAGATTCTTTTGGGGAGTTACCAGTACAGGAACCATACCAGGAAGTACTTAATTTATTAAGCTACTGCTTTTCTTAATCTCAGTGGAGATATTTACTGATAAACAGCTACCTACGCAGCATGGTCATGTAGTTCTTAAATGAGCTTTTATCTCTCTCCCCTCAACACAAATCAGATTCTTCTGAGGAGTTGCCAGTACATTATCCTTTCCCCTGTGTAATTACCTTAACAAGCTCCAGCTGTTTTTATTCTCAGAAGGTTTACTCCCTGATATACAGCTGCCTACCCCCTTCGTAAGTGTAGGTCCCAAATGAGCTTTTTTCTCTGTTCCCTCACCACAATCCAGATTCTTTTGTGGAGTGACCAGTACAGTAACCATACCAGGAATAACTTAATTTATTAAGCTACTGCTTTTCTTAATCTCAGTGGAGATATTTACTGATAAACAGCTACCTACGCAGCATGTTCATGTCGTTCTTAAATGAGCTTTTATCTCTCTCCCCTCACCACAAATCAGATTCTTCTGAATTGTTCCCAGTACATTATCCTTTCCCCTGTGTAATTAACTTAACAAGCTCCAGCTGTTTTTATTCTCAGAAGGTTTACTCCCTGATATACAGCTGCCTACCCCCTTCGTAAGTGCAGGTCCTAAATGAGCTTTTTTCTCTGTTCCCTCACCACAATCCAGATTCTTTTGGTTAGTTACAGGACAGTAATCATACCAGGAAGTACTTAATTTATTAAGCTACTGCTTTTCTTAATCTCAGTGGAGATATTTACTGATAAACAGCTACCTAAGCAGCATGTTCATGTCGTTCCTAAATGAGTTTTTATCTCTCTCCCCTCACCACAAATCAGATTCTTCTGAGGAGTTCCCAGTACATTATCCTTTCCCCTGTGTAATTACCTTAACAAGCTCCAGCTGTTTTTATTCTCAGAAGGTTTACTCCCTGATATACAGCTGCCTACCCCCTTCGTAAGTGCAGGTCCTAAATCAGCTTTTTTCTCTGTTCCCTCACCACAATCCAGATTCTTTTGGGGAGTTACCAGTACAGTAACCATACCAGGAAGTACTTAATTTATTAAGCTACTGCTTTTCTTAATCTCAGTGGAGATATTTACTGATAAACAGCTACGTAGCCAGCATGTTCATGTCGTTCCTAAATGAGCTTTTATCTCTCTCCCCTCACCACAAATCAGATTCTTCTGAGGAGTTCCCAGTACATTATCCTTTCCCCTGTGTAATTACCTTAACAAGCTCCAGCTGTTTTTATTCTCAGAAGGTTTACTCCCTTATATACAGCTGCCTACCCCCTTCGTAAGTGCAGGTCCTAAATGAGCTTTTTTCTCTGTTCCCAAATCACAATCCAGATTCTTTGGGGAGTTATCAGTACAGTAACCATACCAGGAAGTACTTAATTTATTAAGCTACTGCTTTTCTTAATCTCAGTGGAGATATTTACTGATAAACAGCTACCTACGCAGCATGTTCATGTCGTTCCTAAATGAGCTTTTATCTCTCTCCCCTCACCACAAATCAGATTTTTCTGAGGAGTTGCCAGTACATTATCCTTTCCCCTGTGTAATTACGTTAACAAGCTCCAGCTGTTTTTATTCTCAGAATGTTTACTCCCTGGTATACAGCTGCCTACCCCTTTCGTAAGTGTAGGTCCTAAATGAGCTTTTTTCTCTGTTCCCTCACCACAATCCAGATGCTTTTGTGGAGTGACCAGTACAGTAACCATACCAGGAAGTACTTAATTTATTAAGCTACTGCTTTTCTTAATCTCAGTGGAGATATTTACTGATAAACAGCTACCTACGCAGCATGTTCATGTCGTTCCTAAATGAGCTTTTATCTCTCTCCCCTCACCACAAATTAGATTCTTCTGAGGAGTTCCCAGTACATTATCCTTTCCCCTGTGTAATTACCTTAACAAGCTCCAGATGTTTTTATTCTCAGAAGGTTTACTCCCTGATATACAGCTGCCTACCCCCTTCGTAAGTGCAGGTCCTAAATGAGCTTTTTTCTCTGTTCCCAAACCACAATCCAGATTCTTTTGGAGAGTTACCAGTACAGTAAACATACCAGGAAGTACTTAATTTATTAAGCTACTGCTTTTCTTAATCTCAGTGGAGATATTTACTGATAAACAGCTACCTACGCAGCATGTTCATGTCGTTCCTAAATGAGCTTTTATCTCTCTCCCCTCACCACAAATCAGATTTTTCTTAGGAGTTGCCAGTTCATTATCCTTTCCCCTGTGTAATTACCTTAACAAGCTCCAGCTGTTTTTATTCTCAGAAGGTTTACTCCCTGATATACAGCTGCCTACCCCCTTCGTAAGTGCAGGTCCTAAATGAGCTTTTTTCTCTGTTCCCTCACCACAATCCAGATTCTTTTGGAGTTACCAGTACAGTAAACATACCAGGAAGTACTTAATTTATTAAGCTACTGCTTTTCTTAATCTCAGTGGAGATATTTACTGATAAACAGCTACCTACAGCATGTTCATGTCGTTCCTAAATGAGCTTTTATCTCTCTCCCCTCACCACAAATCAGATTCTTCTGAGGAGTTCCCAGTACATTATCCTTTCCCCTGTGTAATTACCTTAACAAGCTCCAGCTGTTTTTATTCTCAGAAGGTTTACTCCCTGATATACAGCTGCCTACCCCCTTCGTAAGTGCAGGTCCTAAATGAGCTTTTTTCTCTGTTCCCAAATCACAATCCAGATTCTTTTGGGGAGTTATCAGTACAGTAAACATACCAGGAAGTACTTAATTTATTAAGCTACTGCTTTTCTTAATCTCAGTGGAGATATTTACTGATAAACAGCTACCTACGCAGCATGTTCATGTCGTTCCTAAATGAGCTTTTATCTCTCTCCCCTCACCACAAATCAGATTTTTCTGAGGAGTTGCCAGTACATTATCCTTTCCCCTGTGTAATTACCTTAACAAGCTCCAGCTGTTTTTATTCTCAGAATGTTTACTCCCTGGTATACAGCTGCCTACCCCCTTCGTAAGTGTAGGTCCTAAATGAGCTTTTTTCTCTGTTCCCTCACCACAATCCAGATGCTTTTGTGGAGTGACCAGTACAGTAACCATACCAGGAAGTACTTAATTTATTAAGCTACTGCTTTTCTTAATCTCAGTGGAGATATTTACTGATAAACAGCTACCTACGCAGCATGTTCATGTCGTTCCTAAATGAGCTTTTATCTCTCTCCCCTCACCACAAATTAGATTCTTCTGAGGAGTTCCCAGTACATTATCCTTTCCCCTGTGTAATTACCTTAACAAGCTCCAGATGTTTTTATTCTCAGAAGGTTTACTCCCTGATATACAGCTGCCTACCCCTTCGTAAGTGCAGGTCCTAAATGAGCTTTTTTCTCTGTTCCCTCAACCACAATCCAGATTCTTTTGGGAGTTACCAGTACAGTAAACCATACCAGGAAGTACTTAATTTATTAAGCTACTGCTTTTCTTAATCTCAGTGGAGATATTTACTGATAAACAGCTACCTACGCAGCATGTTCATGTCGTTCCTAAATGAGCTTTTATCTCTCTCCCCTCACCACAAATCAGATTCTTCTGAGGAGTTCCCAGTACATTATCCTTTCCCCTGTGTAATTACCTTAACAAGCTCCAGCTGTTTTTATTCTCAGAAGGTTTACTCCCTGATATACAGCTGCCTACCCCCTTCGTAAGTGCAGGTCCTAAATGAGCTTTTTTCTCTGTTCCCTCACCACAATCCAGATTCTTTTGGAGTTACCAGTACAGTAAACATACCAGGAAGTACTTAATTTATTAAGCTACTGCTTTTCTTAATCTCAGTGGAGATATTTACTGATAAACAGCTACCTGTACGCAGCATGTTCATGTCGTTCCTAAATGAGCTTTTATCTCTCTCCCCTCACCACAAATCAGATTCTTCTGAGGAGTTCCCAGTACATTATCCTTTCCCCTGTGTAATTACCTTAACAAGCTCCAGCTGTTTTTATTCTCAGAAGGTTTACTCCCTGATATACAGCTGCCTACCCCCTTCGTAAGTGCAGGTCCTAAATGAGCTTTTTTCTCTGTTCCCTCACCACATCAGATTCTTTTGGGGAGTGACCAGTACAGTAACCATACCAGGAAGTACTTAATTTATTAAGCTACTGCTTTTCTTAATCTCAGTGGAGATATTTACTGATAAACAGCTACCTACGCAGCATGTTCATGTCGTTCCTAAATGAGCTTTTATCTCTCTCCCCTCACCACAAATCAGATTTTCTGAGGAGTTCCCAGTACATTATCCTTTCCCCTGTGTAATTACCTTAACAAGCTCCAGCTGTTTTTATTCTCAGAAGGTTTACTCCCTGATATACAGCTGCCTACCCCTTCGTAAGTGCAGGTCCTAAATGAGCTTTTTTCTCTGTTCCCTCACCACAATCCAGATTGCTTTTGGGGAGTTACCAGTACAGTAACCATACCAGGAAGTACTTAATTTATTAAGCTACTGCTTTTCTTAATCTCAGTGGAGATATTTACTGATAAACAGCTACCTACGCAGCATGTTCATGTCGTTCCTAAATGAGCTTTTATCTCTCTCCCCTCACCACAAATCAGATTCTTCTGAGGAGTTCCCAGTACATTATCCTTTCCCCTGTGTAATTACCTTAACAAGCTCCAGCTGTTTTTATTCTCAGAAGGTTTACTCCCTGATATACAGCTGCCTACCCCTTCGTAAGTGCAGGTCCTAAATGAGCTTTTTTCTCTGTTCCCACCACAATCCAGATTCTTTTGGGGAGTTACCAGTACAGTAACATACCAGGAAGTACTTAATTTATTAAGCTACTGCTTTTCTTAATCTCAGTGGAGATATTTACTGATAAACAGCTACCTACGCAGCATGTTCATGTCGTTCCTAAATGAGCTTTTATCTCTCTCCCCTCACCACAAATCAGATTCTTCTGAGGAGTTCCCAGTACATTATCCTTTCCCCTGTGTAATTACCTTAACAAGCTCCAGGTGTTTTTATTCTCAGAAGGTTTACTCCCTGATATACAGCTGCCTACCCCTTCGTAAGTGCAGGTCCTAAATGAACTTTTTTCTCTGTTCCCTCACCACAATCCAGATTCTTTTGGGGAGTTACCAGTACAGTAACATATCAGGAAGTACTTAATTTATTAAGCTACTGCTTTTCTTAATCTCAGTGGAGATATTTACTGATAAACAGCTACCTACGCAGCATGTTCATGTCGTTCCTAAATGAGCTTTTATCTCTCTCCCCTCACCACAAATCAGATTCTTCTGAGGAGTTCCCAGTACATTATCCTTTCCCCTGTGTAATTACCTTAACAAGCTCCAGCTGTTTTTATTCTCAGAAGGTTTACTCCCTGATATACAGCTGCCTGCCCCCTTCGTGAAAGTGCAGGTCCTAAATGAGCTTTTTTCTCTGTTCTCTCACCACATTCCAGATTCTTTGGGGAGTTACCAGTACAGTAACCATACCAGGAAGTACTTAACTTATTAAGCTACTGCTTTTCTTAATCTCAGTGGAGATATTTACTGATAAACAGCTACCTACGCAGCATGTTCATGTCGTTTCCTAAATGAGCTTTTATCTCTCTCCCCTCACCACAAATCAGATTCTTCTGAATTGTTCCCAGTACATTATCCTTTCCCCTGTGTAATTACCTTAACAAGCTCCAGCTGTTTTTATTCTCAGAAGGTTTACTCCCTGATATACAGCTGCCTACCCCCTTCGTAAGTGCAGGTCCTAAATGAGCTTTTTTCTCTGTTCCCTCACCACATTCCAATTCTTTTGGGGAGTGACCAGTACAGTAACCATAACAGGAAGTACTTAATTTATTAAGCTACTGCTTTTCTTAATCTCAGTGGAGATATTTACTGATAAACAGCTACCTACGCAGCATGTTCATGTCGTTCCTAAATGAGCTTTTATCTCTCTCCCCTCACCACAAATCAGATTCTTCTGAGGAGTTCCCAGTACATTATCCTTTCCCCTGTGTAATTACCTTAACAAGCTCCAGCTGTTTTTATTCTCAGAAGGTTTACTCCCTGATATACAGCTGCCTACCCCCTTCGTAAGTGTAGGTCCTAAATGAGCTTTTTTCTCTGTTCCCTCACCACAATCCAGATTCTTTTTTGGAGTGACCAGTACAGTAACCATACCAGGAAGTACTTAATTTATTAAGCTACTGCTTTTCTTAATCTCAGTGGAGATATTTACTGATAAACAGCTACCTACGCAGCATGTTCATGTCGTTCTAAATGAGCTTTTATCTCTCTCCCCTCACCACAAATCAGATTCTTCTGAATTGTTCCCAGTACATTATCCTTTCCCCTGTGTAATTACCTTAACAAGCTCCAGCTGTTTTTATTCTCAGAAGGTTTACTCCCTGATATACAGCTGCCTACCCCCTTCGTAAGTGCAGGTCCTAAATGAGCTTTTTTCTCTGTTCCCTCACCACAATCCAGATTCTTTTGAGGAGTTACCAGTACAGTAACCATACCAGGAAGTACTTAATTTATTAAGCTACTGCTTTTCTAATCTCAGTGGAGATATTTACTGATAAACAGCTACCTACGCAGCATGTTCATGTCGTTTAAATGAGCTTTTATCTCTCTCCCTCACCACAAATCAGATTCTTCTGAATTGTTCCAGTACATTAACCTTTCCCCAGTGTAATTACTTAACAAGCTCCAGCTTTTTTATTCTGAGAAGGTTTACTCCCTCATATACAGCTGCCTACCCCCTTCGTAAGTGCAGGTCCTAAATGAGCTTTTATCTCTCTCCCCTCACCACAAATCAGATTCTTCTGAGGAGTTCCCAGTACATATCCTTTCCCCTGTGTAATTACCTTAATAAGCTCCAGCTGTTTTTATCTCAGAAGGGATATTTACTGATAACAGCTGCCTACGCAGCATGTTCATGTCGTTCTAAATGAGCTTTTATCTCTCTCCCCTCACCACAAATCAGATTCTTCTGAAGTTCCCAGTACATTATCCTTTCCCCTGTGTAATTACCTTAACAACTCCAGCTGTTTTTATTCTCATAGAGGTTTACTCCCTGATAAACAGCTGCCTACCCCCTTCGTAAGTGCAGGTCCTAAATGAGCTTTTTCTCTGTTCCCTCACCACAATCCAGATTCTTTTGGGGAGTTACCAGTACAGTTATCCATACCAGAATACTTAATTTATTAAGCTACTGCTTTTCTTAATCTCACTGGAGATATTTCCTGATAAACAGCTACCTAAGCAGCATGTTCATGTCGTTCCTAAATGAGCTTTTTATCTCTCTCCCCTCACCACAAATCAGATTCTTCTGAGGAGTTCCCAGTACATTATCCTTTCCCCTGTGTAATTACCTTAATAAGCTCCAGCTGTTTTTATTCTCAGAAGGTTTACTCCCTGATATACAGCTGCCTACCACCTTCGTAAGTGCAGGTCCTAAATGAGCTTTTTTCTCTGTTCCCTCACCACAAATCCAGATTCTTTTGGGGAGTTACCAGTACAGTAACCATACCAGGAAGTACTTAATTTATTAAGCTACTGCTTTTCTTAATCTCAGTGGAGATATTTACTGATAAACAGCTATGTACGCAGCATGTTCATGACGTTCCTAAATGAGCTTTTATCTCTCTCCCCTCACCACAAATCAGATTCTTCTGAGGAGTTCCCAGTACATTATCTTTCCCCTGTGTAATTACCTTACAAGCTCCAGCTGTTTTTATTCTCAGAAGGTTTACTCCCTGATATACAGCTGCCTACCCCCTTCGAAGTGCAGGTCCTAAATGAGCTTTTTTCTCTGTTCCCTCACCACAATCCAGATTCTTTGGGGAGTTACCAGTACAGTAAACATATCCAGGAATTACTTAATTTATTAATCTACTGCTTTTCTTAATCTCAGTGGAGATATTACTGATAAACAGCTACCTACGCAGCATGTTCATGTCGTTCCTAAATGAGCTTTTATCTCTCTCCCCTCACCACAAATCAGATTCTTCTGAGGAGTTCCCAGTACATTATCCTTTCCCCTGTGTAATTACCTTAACAAGCTCCAGCTGTTTTTATTCTCAGAAGGTTTACTCCCTGATATGCAGCTGCCTACCCCCTTCCTAAGTGCAGGTCCTAAATGAGCTTTTTTCTCTGTTCCCTCACCACAATCCAGATTCTTTTGGGTAGTTACCAGTACAGTAACCATACCAGGAAGTACTTAATTTATAAGCTACTGCTTTTCTTAATCTCAGTGGAGATATTTACTGATAAACAGCTACCTACGCAGCATTTCATGTCGTTCCTAAATGAGCTTTATCTCTCTCCCCTCACACAAATCAGATTCTTCTTGGGAGTTCCAGTACATTATCCTTTCCCCTGTGTAATTACCTTAACAAGCTCAGCTGTTTTTATTCTCAGAAGGTTTACTCCCTGATATACAGCTGCCTACCCCCTTCGTAAGTGTAGGTCCTAAATGAGCTTTTTTCTCTTCCCTCACCACAATCCAGATTCTTTTGGGAGTTACCAGTACAGTAACCATACCAGGAAATACTTAATTTATTAAGCTACTGCTTTTCTTAATCTCAGTGGAGATATTTACTGATAACAGCTACCTACGCAGCATGTTCATGTCGTTCCTAAATGAGCTTTTATCTCTCTCCCCTCACCACAAATCAGATTCTTCTGAAGTTCCCAGTACATATCCTTTCCCCTGTGTAATTACCTTAACAAGCTCCAGCTGTTTTTATTCTCATAAGGTTTACTCCCTGATTTACAGCTGCCTACGCAGCATGTTCATGTCGTTCCTAAATGAGCTTTTATCTCTCTCCCCTCACCACAAATCAGATTCTTCTGGGAGTTCCCAGTACAGTATCATTTCCCCTGTGTAAGTACTTAATTATTAAGCTACTGCTTTTTTATCTCACTGAGAATTTCCCTGATAACAGCTGCCTACACCCTTCGTAAGTGCAGGTCCTAAATGGCTTTTTTCTCTGTTCCCTCACCACAATCAGATTCTTTTGGGAGTTACCAGTACAGTAACCTACCAGGTAATTACTTAATTAAGCTACTGCTTTTCTTAATCTCAGTGGAGATATTTACTGATAACAGCTACCTACGCAGCATGTTCATGTCGTTCCTAAATGAGCTTTTATCTCTCTCCCTCACCACAAATCAGATTCTTCTGAGGAGTTCCCAGTACATTATCCTTTCCCCTGTGTAATTACCTTAAAAAGCTCCAGCTGTTTTTATTCTCAGAAGGTTTACTCCCTGATATACAGCTGCCTACCCCTGTAAGTGCAGGTCCTAAATGAGCTTTTTTCTCTGTTCCCTCACCACAATCCAGATTCTTTGGGGAGTTACCAGTACAGTAACCATACCAGGAAGTACTTAATTTATTAAGCTACTGCTTTTCTTAATCTCAGTGGAGATATTTACTGATAAACAGCTACCTACGCAGCATGTTCAGTGCGTCCTAAATGAGCTTTTATCTCTCTCCCCTCACCACAATCCAGATTCTTCTGGGAGTTCCCAGTACATTATCCTTTCCCCTGTGTAATTACCTTAATATAATCCAGCTGTTTTTATCTCAGTGGAGATTTTACTCCCTGATATACAGCTGCCTACCCCATTCGTAAGTGCAGGTCCTAAATGAGCTTTTTTCTCTGTTCCCTCACCACAATCCAGATTCTTTTGGGAGTTACCAGTACATACCATACCAGGAATTACTTAACAGCTACTGCTTTTCTTAATTCTCAGTGGTATTTACTGATAAACAGCTACCTACCATGTTCATGTCGTTCCTAAATGAGCTTTTTTCTCTCCCCTCACCACAAATCAGATTCTTCTGAGGAGTTCCAGTACATTATCCTTTCCCCTGTGTAATTACCTTAACAAGCTCCAGCTGTTTTTATTCTCAGAAGGTTTACTCCCTGATATACAGCTGCCTACGCCCCTTTAAGTGCAGGTCTAAATGAGCTTTTCTCTCTCCTCACCACAATCAGATTCTTTTCGGGAGTTACCAGTACAGTAACCATACCAGGAAGTACTTAACAGCTACTGCTTTCTTAATCTCAGTGGAGATATTTACTGATAAACAGCTACCTACGCAGCCCTGTCATGTCGTCTAAATGAGCTTTTATCTCTCTCCCTCACCACAAATCAGATTCTTCTTGTGGAGTCCCAGTACATTATCCTTTCCCCTGTGTAATTACCTTAACAAGCTCCAGCTGTTTTTATTCAGAAGGGATATTACTGATAACAGCTGCCTACGCAGCATGTTCATGTCGTTCCTAAATGAGCTTTTATCTCTCTCCCTCACCACAAATCAGATTCTTCTGAGTTCCCAGTACATTATCCTTTCCCTGTGTAATTACCTTAACAAGCTCCAGCTGTTTTTATTCTCAGTAAGGTTTACTCCCTGATACAGCTGCCTACCCCCTTCATAAGTGCAGGTCCTAAATGAGCTTTTTCTCTGTTCCCTCACCACAATCCAGATTCTTTGGGGAGTTACCAGTACAGTAATCCATACCAGAAGTACTTAATTTATTAAGCTACTGCTTTTCTTAATCTCATGGAGATATTTCCTGATAAACAGCTACCTACGCAGCATTTCATGTCGTTCCTAAATGAGCTTTTTATCTCTCTCCCCTCACCACAAATCAGATTCTTCTGAGGAGTTCCCAGTACATTATCCTTTCCAGTGTGTAATTACCTTAACAAGCTCCAGCTGTTTTTATTCTCAGAAGGTTTACTCCCTGATATACAGCTGCTACCCCCTTCGAAGTGCAGGTCCTAAATGAGCTTTTTCTCTCTGTTCCCTCACCACAATCCAGATTCTTTTGGGAGTTACCAGTACAGTACCATACCAGGAAGTACTTAATTTATTAAGCTACTGCTTTTCTTAATCTCAGTGGAGATATTTACTGATAAACAGCTACCTACGCAGCATGTTCATGTCGTTCCTAAATGAGCTTTTATCTCTCTCCCCTCACCACAAATCAGATTCTTCTGAGTTCCCAGTACATTATCCTTTCACCTGTGTAATTTCCTTAACAAGCTCCAGCTGTTTTTATTCTCAGAAGTTTTACTCCCTGATATACAGCTGCCTACCCCTTTCGTAAGTGCAGGTCCTAAATGAGCTTTTTTCTCTGTTCCCTCACCACAATCCAGATTCTTTGGGAGTTACCAGTACATAGTAACCATACCAGGAAGTACTTAATTTATTAAGCTAGCTTTTCTTAATCTCAGTGGAGATATTTACTGATAAACAGCTACCTACGCAGCATGTTCATGTCGTTCCTAAATGAGCTTTTATCTCTCTCCCCTCACCACAATCAGATTTTTCTGAGGAGTTCCCAGTACATTATCCTTTCCCCTGTGTAATTACCTTAACAAGCTCCAGCTGTTTTTATTCTCAGAAGGTTTACTCCCTGATATACAGCTGCCTACCCCTTCGAAGTGCAGGTCCTAAATGAGCTTTTTTCTCTGTTCCCTCACCACAATCCAGATTCTTTTGGGGAGTTACCAGTACAGTAACCATACCAGGAAGTACTTAATTTATTAAGCTACTGCTTTTCTTAATCTCAGTGGAGATATTTACTGATAAACAGCTACCTACGCAGCATGTTCATGTCGTTCCTAAATGAGCTTTTATCTCTCTCCCCTCACCACAAATCAGATTCTTCTGAGGAGTTCCCAGTACATATCCTTTCCCCTGTGTAATTACCTTAACAAGCTCCAGCTGTTTTTATTCTCAGAAGGTTTACTCCCTGATATACAGCTGCCTACCCCCTTCGTAAGTGCAGGTCCTAAATGAGCTTTTTTCTCTGTTCCCTCACCACAATCCAGATTTTTTGGGGAGTTACCAGTACAGTAACCATACCAGGAAGTACTTAATTTATTAAGCTACTGCTTTTCTTAATCTCAGTGGAGATATTTACTGATAAACAGCTACCTACGCAGCATGTTCATGTCGTTCCTAAATGAGCTTTTATCTCTCTCCCCTCACCACAAATCAGATTCTTCTGAGGAGTTCCCAGTACATTATCCTTTCCCCTGTGTAATTACCTTAACAAGCTCCAGCTGTTTTTATTCTCAGAAGGTTTACTCCCTGATATACAGCTGCCTACCCCTTCGTAAGTGCAGGTCCTAAATGAGCTTTTTTCTCTGTTCCCTCACCACAATCCAGATTCTTTTGGGGAGTTCCAGTACAGTAACCATACCAGGAAGTACTTAATTTATTAAGCTACCAGCTTTTCTTAATCTCAGTGGAGATATTTACTGATAAACAGCTACCTACGCAGCATTCATGTCGTTCCTAAATGAGCTTTTATCTCTCTCCCCTCACCACAAATCAGATTCTTCTGAGGGGTTCCCAGTACATTATCCTTTCCCCTGTGTAATTACCTTTATAAGCTCCAGCTGTTTTTATCTCAGGGAGATTTTACTCCCTGATATACAGCTGCCTACCCCCTTCGTAAGTGCAGGTCCTAAATGAGCTTTTTTCTCTGTTCCCTCACCACAATCCAGATTCTTTTGGGGAGTTACCAGTACAGTACCTTACCAGGAAGTACTTTATAAGCTACTGTTTTTAATCTCAGGTATTTTACTGATAAACAGCTACCTACCATGTTCATGTCGTCCTAAATGAGCTTTTATCTCTCTCCCTCACCACAAATCAGATTCTTCTGAGGAGTTCCCAGTACATTATCCTTTCCCCTGTGTAATTACCTTAATAAGCTCCAGCTGTTTTTATTCTCAGAAGGTTTACTCCCTGATATACAGCTGCCTACCCCCTTCGTAAGTGCAGGTCAAATGAGCTTTTATCTCTCTCCCTCACCACAAATCAGATTCTTCTGAGGAGTTCCCAGTACATTATCCTTTCCCCTGTGTAATTACCTTAACAAGCTCCAGCTGTTTTTATTCTCAGAAGGTTTACTCCCTGATATACAGCTGCCTACCCCCTTCGTAAGTGCAGGTCAAATGAGCTTTTTTCTCTGTTCCTCACCACAATCCAGATTCTTTTGGGGAGTTACCAGTACAGTAACCATACCAGGAAGTACTTAACTTTATTAAGCTACTGCTTTTCTTAATCTCAGTGGAGATATTTACTGATAAACAGCTACCTACGCAGCATGTTCATGTCGTTCCTAAATGAGCTTTTATCTCTCTCCCCTCACCACAAATCAGATTCTTCTGAGGAGTTCCCAGTACATTATCCTTTCCCCTGTGTAATTACCTTAACAAACTAGCTGTTTTTATTCAGAAGGTTTACTCCCTGATATACAGCTGCCTACGCCCTTCGAAGTGCAGGTCCTAAATGAGCTTTTTTCTCTGTTCCCTCACCACAATCAGATTCTTTTGGGGAGTTACCAGTACAGTAACCATACCAGGAAGTACTTAATTTATTAAGCTACTGCTTTTCTTAATCTCAGTGGAGATATTTACTGATAACAGCTACCTACGCAGCATGTTCATGTCGTTCCTAAATGAGCTTTTATCTCTCTCCCCTCACCACAAATCAGATTCTTCTGAGTTCCCAGTACATTATCCTTTCACCTGTGTAATTACCTTAACAAAGCCCAGCTGTTTTGATTCTCAGAAGGTTTACTCCCTGATATACAGCTGCCTACCCCTTTCGTAAGTGCAGGTCCTAAATGAGCTTTTTTCTCTGTTCCCTCACCACAATCAGATTCTTTGGGGAGTTACCAGTATAGTAACCATACCAGGAAGTACTTAATTTATTAAGCTAGCTTTCTTAATCTCAGTGGAGATATTTACTGATAAACAGCTACCTACGCAGCATGTTCATGTCGTTCCTAAATGAGCTTTTTTCTCTCTCCCTCACCACAAATCAGATTTTTCTGAGGAGTTCCCAGTACATTATCCTTTCCCCTGTGTAATTACCTTAACAAGCTCTAGCTTTTTTATTCTCAGAAGGTTTACTCCCTGATATACAGCTGCCTCCCCCCTTCGATGCAGGTCCTAAATGAGCTTTTTTCTCTGTTCCCTCACCACAATCCAGATTCTTTTGGGGAGTTCCCAGTACAGTAACCATACCAGGAAGTACTTAATTTATTAAGCTACTGCTTTTCTTAATCTCAGTGGAGATATTTACTGATAAACAGCTACCTACGCAGCATGTTCATGTCGTTCCTAAATGAGCTTTTATCTCTCTCCCCTCACCACAAATCAGATTCTTCTGAGGAGTTCCCAGTACATTATCCTTTCCCCTGTGTAATTACCTTAACAAGCTCCAGCTGTTTTTATTCTCAGAAGGTTTACTCCCTGATATACAGCTGCCTACCCCCTTCGTAAGTGCAGGTCCTAAATGAGATTTTTCTCTGTTCCCTCACCACAATCCAGATTCTTTTGGGGAGTTACCAGTACAGTAACCATACCAGGAAGTACTTAATTTATTAAGCTACTGCTTTTCTTAATCTCAGTGGAGATATTTACTGATAAACAGCTACCTACGCAGCATGTTCATGTCGTTCCTAAATGAGCTTTTATCTCTCTCCCCTCACCACAAATCAGATTCTTCTGAGGAGTTCCCAGTACATTATCCTTTCCCCTGTGTAATTACCTTAACAAGCTCCAGCTGTTTTTATTCCAGAAGGTTTACTCCCTGATATACAGCTGCCTACCCCCTTCGTATGCAGGTCCTAAATGAGCTTTTTTCTCTGTTCCCTCACCACAATCCAGATTCTTTTGGGGAGTTACCAGTACATAACCATACCAGGAAGTACTTAATTTATTAAGCTACTGTTTTTAATCTCAGTGGAGATATTTACTGATAAACAGCTACCTACCCCCTTCGTAAGTGCAGGTTCCTAAATGAGCTTTTATCTCTCTCCCCTCACCACAAATCAGATTCTTCTGAGGAGTTCCCAGTACATTATCCTTTACCCTGTGAATTACCTTAACAATTCCAGCTTGTTTTTATTCTCAGAAGGTTTACTCCCTGATATACAGCTGCCTACCCCCTGTTCATGTCAGGTCCTAAATGAGCTTTTTCTCTCTCCCTCACCACAATCCAGATTCTTTTGGGGAGTTACCAGTACAGTAACCTACCAGGAAGTACTTAATTTATTAAGCTACTGCTTTTCTTAATCTCAGTGGAGATATTTACTGATAACAGTTGCCTACACCTTCAGTGTCAGGTTCCTAAATGAGCTTTTATCTCTCTCCCCTCACCACAAATCAGATTCTTCTGAGGAGTTCCCAGTACATTATCCATTTCCCTGTGTAATTACCTTAACAAAGCTCCAGCTGTTTTTATTCTCAGTGGAGATTTACTCCCTGATATACAGCTGCCTACCCCCTTCGTAAGTGCAGGTCCTAAATGAGCTTTTTCTCTCTCCCTCACCACAATCAGATTCTTTTGGGGAGTTACCAGTACAGTACCATACCAGGTAATTACCTTAAAAGCTACTGCTTTTTAATCTCAGTGGAGATATTTACTGATAAACAGCTGCCTACGCAGCATGTTCATGTGCAGTCCTAAATGAGCTTTTATTCTCTCCCCTCACCACAAATCAGATCTTTTGAGGAGTTCCCAGTACATTATCCTTTCCCCTGTGTAATTACCTTAAATTAGCTACTGCTTTTTTATTCTCAGAAGGTATTACTGATATACAGCTGCCTACCCCCTTCGTATGCAGGTCCTAAATGAGCTTTTTTCTCTGTTCCCTCACCACAATCCAGATTCTTTTGGGGAGTTACCAGTACAGTAACCATACCAGGAAGTACTTAATTTATTAACAAGCTAGCTGTTTTAATCTCAGTGGAGATATTTACTGATAACAGCTGCCTACCTTCAGTGTCAGGTTCCTAAATGAGCTTTTATCTCTCTCCCCTCACCACAAATCAGATTCTTCTGAGGAGTTCCCAGTACATTATCCTTTCCCCTCTGTAATTACCTTAACAAGCTCCAGCTGTTTTTATTCTCAGAAGGTTTACTCCCTGATATACAGCTGCCTACCCCCTTCGTAAGTGCAGGTCCTAAATGAGCTATTTTCTCTGTTCCCTCACCACAATCCAGATTCTTTTGGGGAGTTACCAGTACAGTCATCCTACCAGGAAGTACATAATTTAAGCTACTGCTTTTCTTAATCTCAGTGGAGATATTTACTGATAAACAGCTTCCTACGCAGCATGTTCATGTCGATCCTAAATGAGCTTTTATCTCTCTCCCCTCACCACAAATCAGATTCTTCTGAGGAGTTCCCAGTACATTATCCTTTCCCCTGAGTAATTACCTTAACATTAGCTACTGTTTTTATTCTCAGAAGGTTTACTCCCTGATATACAGCTGCCTACCCCCTTCGTTCATGTCGTTCCCAATGAGCTTTTTTCTCTGTTCCCCTCACCACAATCCAGATTCTTTTGGGGAGTTACCAGTACAGTAACCATACCAGGAAGTACTTAATTTATTAAGCTACTGCTTTTTAATCTCAGTGGAGATATTTACTGATAAACAGCTACCTACGCAGCATGTTCATGTCGTTCCTAAATGAGCTTTTATCTCTCTCCCCTCACCACAAATCAGATTCTTTTGGGGAGTTACCAGTATAGTAACCATACCAGGAAGTACTTAATTTATTAAGCTACTGCTTTTCTTAATCTCAGTGGAGATATTTACTGATAAACCGCTACCTATGCAGCATGTTCATGTCGTTCCTAAATGAGCTTTTATCTCTCTCCCCTCACCACAAATCAGATTCTTCTGAGGAGTTCCAGTACATTATCCTTTCCCCTGTAATTACCTTAACAAGCTCCAGCTGTTTTTATTCTCAGAAGGTTTACTCCCTGATATACAGCTGCCTACCCCCTGTCGTAAGTGCAGGTCCTAAATGAGCTATTTTCTCTGTTCCCTCACCACAATCCAGATTCTTTTGGGGAGTTACCAGTACAGTACCATACCAGGAAGTACATTATTTAAGCTACTGCTTTTCTTAATCTCAGTGGAGATATTTACTGATAAACAGCTTCCTACGCAGCATGTTCATGTCGTCCTAAATGAGCTTTTATCTCTCTCCCCTCACCACAAATCAGATTCTTCTGAGGAGTTCCAGTACATTATCCTTTCCCCTGTGTAATTACCTTAACAAGCTCCAGCTGTTTTTATTCTCAGAAGGTTTACTCCCTGATATACAGCTGCCTACCCCCTTCGTAAGTGCAGGTCGTATATGAGCTTTTTTCTCTGTTCCCCCACCACAATCCAGATTCTTTTGGGGAGTTACCAGTACAGTATCCATACCAGGAAGTACTTAATTTATTAAGCTACTGCTTTTCTTAATCTCAGTGGAGATATTTACTGATAAACAGCTACCTACGCAGCATGTTCATGTCGTTCCTAAATGAGCTTTTATCTCTCTCCCCTCACCACAAATCAGATTCTTCTGAGGAGTTCCCAGTACATTATCCTTTCCCCTGTGTAATTACCTTAACAAGCTACCAGCCGTTTTATTCTCAGAAGGTTTACTCCCTGATATACAGCTGCCTACGCCCTTCGTAAGTGCAGTCCTAAATGAGCTTTTTTCTCTGTTCCCTCACCACAATCCAGATTCTTTTGGGGAGTTACCAGTACAGTACCATACCAGGAAGTACTTAATTTAAGCTACTGCTTTGCTTAATCTCAGTGGAGATATTTACTGATAAACAGCTACCTACGCAGCATGTTCATGTCGTTCCTAAATGAGCTTTTATCTCTCTCCCCTCACCACAAATCAGATTCTTCTGAGGAGTTCCGAGTACATTATCCTTTCCCCTGTGTAATTACCTTAACAAGCTCCAGCTGTTTTTATTCTCAGAAGGTTTACTCCCTGATATACAGCTGCCTACCCCTGCGTAAGTGCAGGTCCTAAATGAGCTTTTTTCTCTGTTCCCTCACCACAATCCAGATTCTTTTGGGGAGTTACCAGTATAGTAACCATACCAGGAAGTACTTAATTTATTAAGCTACTGCTTTTCTTAATCTCAGTGGGATATTTACTGATAAACCGCTACCTACGCAGCATGTTCATGTCGTTCCTAAATGAGCTTTTATCTCTCTCCCCTCACCACAAATCAGATTCTTTCTGAGGAGTTCCCAGTACATTATCCTTTCCCCTCTGTAATTATCTTAACAAGCTCAGCTGTTTTTATTCTCAGAAGGTTTACTCCCTGATATACAGCTGCCTACGCACCTTCGTAAGTGCAGGTCCTAAATGAGCTTTTCTCTGTTCCCTCACCACAATCCAGATTCTTTTGGGGAGTTACCAGTACAGTCACCATACCAGGAAGTACATTAATTTAAGCTACTGCTTTTCTTAATCTCAGTGGAGATATTTACTGATAAACAGCTTCCTACGCAGCATGTTCATGTCGTTCCTAAATGAGCTTTTATCTCTCTCCCCTCACCACAAATCAGATTCTTCTGAGGAGTTCCCAGTACATTATCCTTTCCCCTGTGTAATTACCTTAACAACTACAGCTGTTTTTATTCTCAGAAGGTTTACTCCCTGATATACAGCTACCCTTCGTAAGTGCAGGTCCTAAATGAGCTTTTTTCTCGTTCCCTCACCACAATCAGATTCTTTTGGGGAGTTACCAGTACAGTAACCATACCAGGAAGTACTTAATTTATTAAGCTACTGCTTTTCTTAATCTCAGTGGAGATATTTACTGATAAACAGCTAGCCTACGCAGCATTTTCATGTCGTTCAAATGAGCTTTTATTCTCTCCCCTCACCACAAATCGATTCTTCTGAGGAGTTCCCAGTACATTATCCTTTCCCTGTGTAATTACCTTAACAAACTCCAGCTGTTTTTATTCTCAGAAGCTTTACTCCCTGATATACAGCTGCCTACCCCCTTCGTAAGTCAGGTCCTAAATGAGCTTTTTTCTCTGTTCCCTCACCACAATCCAGATTCTTTTGGGGAGTTACCAGTTACAGTAACCATACCAGGAAGTACTTAATTTATTAAGCTACTGCTTTCTTAATCTCAGTGGAGATACTTACTGATAAACAGCTACCTACGCAGCATGTTCATGTCGTTCCTAAATGAGCTTTTATGTCTCTCCCCTCACCACAAATCAGATTCTTCTGAGGAGTTCCCAGTACATTATCCTTTCCCCTGTGTAATTACCTTAACAAGCTCCAGCTGTTTTTATTCTCAGAAGGTTTACTCCCTGATATACAGCTGCCTACCCCCTTCGTACGTCAGGTCCTAAATGAGCTTTTTTCTCTGTTCCCTCACCACAATCCAGATTCTTTTGGGGAGTTACCAGTATAGTAACCATACCAGGAAGTACTTAATTTATTAAGCTACTGCTTTTCTTAATCTCAGTGGAGATATTTACTGATAACACCGCTACCTACGCAGCATGTTCATGTCGTTCCTAAATGAGCTTTTATCTCTCTCCCCTCACCACAAATCAGATTCTTCTGAGGAGTTCCCAGTACATTATCCTTTCCCCTCTGTAATTACCTTAACAAGCTCCAGCTGTTTTTATTCTCAGAAGGTTTACTCCCTGATATACAGCTGCCTACCCCCTTCGTAAGTGCAGGTCCTAAATGAGCTTTTTCTCTGTTCCCTCACCACAATCCAGATTCTTTTGGGGAGTTACCAGTACAGTCACCATACCAGGAAGTTACATTAATTTAAGCTACTGCTTTTCTTAATCTCAGTGGAGATATTTACTGATAAACAGCTTCCTACGCAGCATGTTCATGTCGATCCTAAATGAGCTTTTATCTCTCTCCCCTCACCACAAATCAGATTCTTCTGAGGAGTTCCCAGTACATTATCCTTTCCCCTGTGTAATTACCTTAACAAGCTCCAGCTGTTTTTATTGTCAGAAGGTTTATTCCCTGATATACAGCTGCCTACCCCCTTCGTAAGTGCAGGTCCTAAATGAGCTTTTTTCTCTGTTCCCTCACCACAATCCAGATTCTTTTGGGAGTTAACAGTACAGTAACCATACCAGGAAGTACTTAATTTATTAAGCTACTGCTTTCTTAATCTCAGTGGAGATATTTACTGATAAACAGCTACCTACGCAGCATGTTCATGTCGTTCCTAAATGAGCTTTTATCTCTCTCCCCTCACCACAAATCAGATTCTTCTGAGGAGTTCCCAGTACATTATCCTTTCCCCTGTGTAATTACCTTAACAAGCTACAGCTGTTTTTATTCTCAGAAGGTTTACTCCCTGATATACAGCTGTACTCCCTTCGTAAGTGCAGGTCCTAAATGAGCTTTTTCTCTGTTCCCTCACCACAATCCAGATTCTTTTGGGGAGTTACCAGTACAGTAACCATACCAGGAAGTACTTAATTTATTAAACTACTGCTTTTCTTAATCTCAGTGGAGATATTTACTGATAAACAGCTAGGTACGCAGCATGTTCATGTCGTTCCTAAATGAGCTTTTATCTCTCTCCCCTCACCACAAATCGGATTCTTCTGAGGAGTTCCCAGTACATTATCCTTTCTCCTGTGTAATTACCTTAACAAACTCCAGCTGTTTTTATTCTCAGAAGCTTTACTCCCTGATATACAGCTGCCTACCCCCTTCGTAAGTGCAGGTCCTAAATGAGCTTTTTTCTCTGTTCCCTCACCACAATCCAGATTCTTTTGGGGAGTTACCAGTACAGTAACCATACCAGGAAGTTCTTAATTTATTAAGCTACTGCTTGTCTTAATCTCAGTGGAGATATTTACTGATAAACAGCTACCTACGCAGCATGTTCATGTCGTTCCCAAATGAGCTTTTATGTCTCTCCCCTCACCACAAATCAGATTATTCTGAGGATTCCCATTACATTATCCTTTCCCCTGTGTAATTACCTTAACAATCTCCAGCTATTTTTATTCTCAGAAGGTTTACTCCCTGATATACAGCTGCCTAACCCCTTCGTACGTCAGGTCCTCAATGAGCTTTTTTCTCTGTTCCCTCACCACAATCCAGATTCTTTGGGGAGTTACCAGTATAGTAACCATACCAGGAAGTACTTAATTTATTAAGCTACTGCTTTTCTTAATCTCAGTGGAGATATTTACTGATAAACCGCTACCTATGCAGCATGTTCATGTCGTTCCTAAATGAGCTTTTATCTCTCTCCCCTCACCACAAATCAGATTCTTCTGAGGAGTTCCCAGTACATTATCCTTTCCCCTCTGTAATTACCTTAACAAGCTCCAGCTGTTTTTATTCTCAGAAGGTTTACTCCCTGATATACAGCTGCCTACCCCCTTCGTAAGTGCAGGTCCTAAATGAGCTATTTTCTCTGTTCCCTCACCACAATCCAGATTGTTTTGGGGAGTTACCAGTACAGTCACCATACCAGGAAGTACATAATTTAAGCTACTGCTTTTCTTAATCTCAGTGGAGATATTTACTGATAAACAGCTTCCTACGCAGCATGTTCATGTCGATCCTAAATGAGCTTTTATCTCTCTCCCCTCACCACAAATCAGATTCTTCTGAGGAGTTCCCAGTACATTATCCTTTCCCCTGTGTAATTACCTTAACAAGCTCCAGCTGTTTTTATTGTCAGAAGGTTTATTCCCTGATATACAGCTGCCTACCCCCTTCGTAAGTGCAGGTCCTAAATGAGCTTTTTTCTCTGTTCCCTCACCACAATCCAGATTCTTTTGGGGAGTTAACAGTACAGTAACCATACCAGAGTACTTAATTTATTAAGCTACTGCTGTTCTTAATCTCAGTGGAGATATTTACTGATAAACAGCTACCTACGCAGCATGTTCATGTCGTTCCTAAATGAGCTTTTATCTCTCTCCCCTCACTACAAATCAGGATTCTTCTGAGGAGTTCCCAGTACATTATCCTTTCCCCTGGGTAATTACCTTAACAAGCTACAGCTGTTTTTATTCTCAGAAGGTTTACTCCCTGATATACAGCTGGTACGCCCTTCGTAAGTGCAGGTCCTAAATGAGCTTTTTTCTCTGTTCCCTCACCACAATCCAGATTCTCTTGTGGAGTTACCAGTACAGTAACCATACCAGGAAGTACTTAATTTATTAAGCTACTGCTTTTCTTAATCTCAGTGGAGATATTTACTGATAAACAGCTACCTACGCAGCATGTTCATGTCGTTCCTAAATGAGCTTTTATCTCTCTCCCCTCACCACAAATCGGATTCTTCTGAGGAGTTCCCAGTACATTATCCTTTCTCCTGTGTAATTACCTTAACAAACTCCAGCTGTTTTTATTCTCAGAAGCTTTACTCCCTGATATACAGCTGCCTACCCCCTTCGTAAGTGCAGGTCCTAAATGAGATTTTTTCTCTGTTCCCTCACCACAATCCAGATTCTTTTGGGGCGTTACCAGTACAGTAACCATACCAGGAAGTACTTAATTTATTAAGCTACTGCTTTTCTTAATCTCAGTGGAGATATTTACTGATAAACCGCTACCTATGCAGCATGTTTCATGTCGTTCCTAAATGAGCTTTTATCTCTCTCCCCTCACCACAAATCAGATTCTTCTGAGGAGTTCCCAGTACATTATCCTTTCCCCTCTGTAATTTCCTTAACAAGCTCCAGCTGTTTTTATTCTCAGAAGGTTTACTCCCTGATATACAGCTGCCTACCCCCTTCGTAAGTGCAGGGGTAAGGGTCCTAAATGAGCTTTTTTCTCTGTTCCCTCACCACAATCCAGATTCTTTTGGGGAGTTAACAGTACAGTAACCATACCAGGAAGTACTTAATTTATTAAGCTACTGCTGTTCTTAATCTCAGTGGAGATATTTACTGATAAACAGCTACCTACGCAGCATGTTCATGTCGTTCCTAAATGAGCTTTTATCTCTCTCCCCTCACTACAAATCAGATTCTTCTGAGGAGTTCCCAGTACATTATCCTTTCCCCTGTGTAATTACCTTAACAAGCTACAGCTGTTTTTATTCTCAGAAGGTTTACTCCCTGATATACAGCGGGTACGCCCTTCATAAGTGCAGGTCCTAAATGAGCTTTTTTCTCGGTTCCCTCACCACAATCCAGATTCTTTTGGGGAGTTACCAGTACAGTAACCATTCCAGGAAGTACTTAATTTATTAAGCTACTGCTTTTCTTAATCTCAGTGGAGATATTTACTGATAAACAGCTAGCTACGCAGCATTTTCATGTCGTTCATAAATGAGCTTTTATCTCTCTCCCCTCACCACAAATCGGATTCTTCTGAGGAGTTCCCAGTACATTATCCTTTCTCCTGTGTAATTACCTTAACAAACTCCAGCTGTTTTTATTCTCAGAAGCTTTACTCCCTGATATACAGCTGCCTACCCCCTTCGTAAGTGCAGGTCCTAAATGAGCTTTTTTCTCTGTTCCCTCACCACAATCCAGATTCTTTTGGGGAGTTACCAGTACAGTAACCATACCAGGAAGTACTTAATTTATTAAGCTACTGCTTGTCTTAATCCCAGTGGAGATATTTACTGATAAACAGCTACCTACGCAGCATGTTCATGTCGTTCCCAAATGAGCTTTTATGTCTCTCCCCTCACCACAAATCAGATTATTCTGAGGAGTTCCCATTACATTATCCTTTCCCCTGTGTAATTACCTTAACAATCTCCAGCTGTTTTTATTCTCAGAAGGTTTACTCCCTGATATACAGCTGCCTACCCCCTTCGTAAGTGCAGGTCCTAAATGAGCTTTTTTCTCTGTTCCCTCACCACAATCCAGATTCTTTTGGGGAGTTACCAGTATAGTAACCATACCAGGAAGTACTTATTTATTAACCTACTGCTTTTCTTAATCTCAGTGGAGATATTTACTGATAAACCGCTACCTATGCAGCATGTTCATGTCGTTCCTAAATGAGCTTTTATCTCTCTCCCCTCACCACAAATCAGATTCTTCTGAGGAGTTCCCAGTACATTATCCTTTCCCCTCTGTATTTACCTTAACAAGCTCCAGCTGTTTTTATTCTCAGAAGGTTTACTCCCTGATATACAGCTGCCTACCCCCTTCGTAATGCAGGTCCTAAATGAGCTATTTTCTCTGTTCCCTCACCACAATCCAGATTCTTTTGGGGAGTTACCAGTACAGTCACCATACCAGGAAGTACATAATTTAAGCTACTGCTTTTCTTAATCTCAGTGGAGATATTTACTGATAAACAGCTTCCTACGCAGCATGTTCATGTCGATCCTAAATGAGCTTTTATCTCTCTCCCCTCACCACAAATCAGATTCTTCTGAGGAGTTCCCAGTACATTATCCTTTCCCCTGTGTAATTACCTTAACAAGCTCCAGCTGTTTTTATTGTCAGAAGGTTTATTCCCTGATATACAGCTGCCTACCCCCTTCGTAAGTGCAGGTCCTAAATGAGCTTTTTTCTCTGTTCCCTCACCACAATCCAGATTCTTTTGGGGAGTTAACAGTACAGTAACCATACCAGGAAGTACTTAATTTATTAAGCTACTGCTGTTCTTAATCTCAGTGGAGATATTTACTGATAAACAGCTACCTACGCAGCATGTTCATGTCGTTCCTAAATGAGCTTTTATCTCTCTCCCCTCACTACAAATCAGATTCTTCTGAGGAGTTCCCAGTACATTATCCTTTCCCCTGTGTAATTACCTTAACAAGCTACAGCTGTTTTTATTCTCAGAAGGTTTACTCCCTGATATACAGCTGGTACGCCCTTCGTAAGTGCAGGTCCTAAATGAGCTTTTTTCTCTGTTCCCTCACCACAATCCAGATTCTTTTGGGGAGTTACCAGTACAGTAACCATACCAGGAAGTACTTATTTATTAAGCTACTTCTTTTCTTAATCTCAGTGGAGATATTTACTGATAAACAGCTAGGTACGCAGCATGTTCATGTCGTTCCTAAATGAGCTTTTATCTCTCTCCCCTCACCACAAATCGGATTCTTCTGAGGAGTTCCCAGTACATTATCCTTTCTCCTGT
>NW_025957249.1:0-33400 GCF_023159225.1 Perognathus longimembris pacificus | reverse complement strand
ATTGTGGTGAGGGAACAGAGAAAAAAGCTCATTTAGGACCTGCACTTACGAAGCGGGTAGGCAGCTGTATATCTGGGAGTAAACCTTCTGAGAATAAAAACAGCTGGAGCTTGTTAAGGTAATTACACAAGGGAAAGGATAATGTGCTGGGAACAATTCAGAAGAATCTGATTTGTGGTGAGGGGAGAGAGATAAAAGCTCATTTAGGAACGACATGAACATGCTGCGTAGGTAGCTGTTTATCAGTAAATATCTCCACTGAGATTAAGAAAAGCAGTAGCTTAATAAATTAAGTACTTCCTGGTATGGTTACTGTACTGGTAACTCCCCAAAAGAATCTGTATTGTGGTGAGAAACAGAGAAAAAAGCTCATTTAGGACCTGCACTTACGAAGGGGGTAGGCAGCTGTATATCAGGGAGTAAACCTTCTGAGAATAAAAACAGCTGGAGCTTGTTAAGGTAATTACACAGGGGAAAGGATAATGTACTGGGAACTCCTCAGAAGAATCTGATTTGTGGTGAGTAGAGAGATAAAACCTCATTTAGGAACGACATGTACATGCTGCGTAGGTAGCTGTATATCAGTAAATATCCACTGAGATTAAGAAAAGCAGTAGCTTAATAAATTAAGTACTTCCTGGTATGGTTACTGTACTGGTAACTCCCCAAAAGAATCTGGATTGTGGTGAGGGAACAGAGAGAACAGCTCATTTAGGACCTGCACTTTCGAAGGGGGTAGGCAGCTTTATATCAGGGAGTAAACCTTCTGAGAATAAAAACAACTGGAGGTTGTTAAGGTAATTACACAGGGGAAAGGATAATGTACTGGGAAGTCCTCAGAAGAATCTGATTTGTGGTGAGGGGAGAGAGATAAAAGCTCATTTAGGAACGACATGAACATGCTGCGTAGGTAGCTGTTTTTCAGTAAATATCTCCACTGAGATTAAGAAAAGCAGTAGCTTAATAAATTAAGTACTTCCTGGTATGGTTACTGTACTGGTAACTCCCCAAAAGAATCTGTATTGTGGTGAGGGAACAGAGAAAAAAGCTCATTTAGGACCTGCACTTACGAAGGGGGTAGGCAGCTATATATCAGGGAGTAAACCTTCTGAGAATAAAAACAGCTGGAGCTTGTTAAGGTAATTACACAGGGGAAAGAATAATGTACTGGGAACTCCTCAGAAGAATCTGATTTGTGGTGAGGGGAGAGAGATAAAAGCTCATTTAGGAACGACATGAACATGCTGCGTAGGTAGCTGTTTATCAGTAAATATTTCCATTGAGATTAAGAAAAGCAGTAGCTTAATAAATTAAGTACTTCCTGGTATGGTTACTGTACTGGTAACTCCCCAAAAGAATCTGGATTGTGGTGAGGGAACAGAGAAAAAAGCTCATTTAGGACCGGCACTTAGGAAGGGGGTAGGCAGCGGAATATCAGGGAGTAAACCTTCTGAGAATAAAAACAGCTGGAGCTTGTTTAGTTAGTTACACAGGGGAAAGGATAATAAACTGGGAACTCCTCAGAAGAATCTGATTTGTGGTGAGGGGAGAGAGATAAAAGCTCATTTACGAACGACATGAACATGCTGCCTAGGTAGCTGTTTATCAGTAAATATCTCCACTGAGATTAAGAAAAGCAGTAGCTTAATAAATTAAGTACTTCCTGGTATGGTTACTGTACTGGTAACTCCCAAAAAGAATCTGGAATGTGGTGAGGGAACAGAATAAAAAGCTCATTTAGGACCTGCACGTACGAAGGGGGTAGACAGCTGTATATCAGGGAGTAAACCTTCTGAGAATAAAAACAGCTGGAGCTTGTTAAGGTAATTACGCAAGGGAAAGGATAATGTGCTGGGAACTCCTCAGAAGAATCTGATTTGTGGTGAGGGGAGAGAGATAAAAGCTCATTTAGGAACGACATGAACACGCTGCGTAGGTAGATGTTTATCAGTAAATATCTCCACTGAGATTAAGAAAAGCAGTAGCTTAATAAATTAAGTACTTCCTGGTATGGTTACTGTACTGGTAACTCCCCAAAAGAATCTGGATTGTGTCGAGGGAACAGAGAAAAAAGCTCATTTAGGACCTGCACTTAGGAAGGGGGTAGGCAGCGGTATATCAGGGAGTAAACCTTCTGAGAATAAAAACAGCTGGAGCTTGTTAAGGTAATTACACAGGGGAAAGGATAATGTACTGGGAACTCCTCAGAAGAATCTGATTTGTGGTGAGGGGAGAGAGATAAAAGCTCATTTAGGAACGACATGAACATGCTGCGTAGGTAGCTGTTTATCAGTAAATATCTCCACTGAGATTAAGAAAAGCAGTAGCTTAATAAATTAAGTACTTCCTGGTATGGTTACTGTACTGGTAACTCCCCAAAAGAATCTGATTGTGGTGAGGGAACAGAGAAAAAAGCTCATTTAGGACCTGCACTTACGAAGGGGGTAGGCAGCTGTATATCAGGGAGTAAACCTTCTGAGAATAAAAACAGCTGGAGCTTGTTAAGGTAATTACACAGGGGAAAGGATAATGTACTGGGAACTCCTCAGAAGAATCTGATTTGTGGTGAGGAGAGAGATAAAACCTCATTTAGGAACGACATGTACATGCTGCGTAGGTAGCTGTTTATCAGTAAACATCCACTGAGATTTAGAAAAGCAGTAGCTTAATAAATTAAGTACTTCCTGGTATGGTTACTGTACTGGTAACTCCCCAAAAGAATCTGGATTGTGTTGAGGGAACAGAGAGAAAAGCTCATTTAGGACCTGCACTTTCGAAGGGCGTAGGCAGCTTTATATCAGGGAGTAAACCTTCTGAGAATAAAAACAGCTGGAGCTTGTTAAGGTAATTACACAGGGGAAAGGATAATGTACTGGGAAGTCCTCAGAAGAATCTCATTTGTGGTGAGGGAGAGAGATAAAAGCTCATTTAGGAACGACATGAACATGCTGCGTAGGTAGCTGTTTATCAGTAAATATCTCCACTGAGATTAAGAAAAGCAGTAGCTTAATAAATTAAGTACTTCCTGGTATGGTTACTGTACTGGTAACTCCCCAAAAGAATCTGGATTGTGTGAGGGAACAGAGAAAAAGCTCATTTAGGACCTGCACTTCGAAGGGGGTAGGCAGCTGTATATCAGGGAGTAAACCTTCTGAGAATAAAAACAGCTGGAGCTTGTTAAGGTAATTACACAGGGGAAAGGATAATGCACTGGGAACTCCTCAGAAGAATCTGATTTGTGGTGAGGGGAGAGAGATAAAAGCTCATTTAGGAACGACATGAACATGCTGCGTAGGTAGCTGTTTATCAGTAAATATCTCCACTGAGATTAAGAAAAGCAGTAGTTTAATAAATTAAGTACTTCCTGGTATGGTTACTGTACTGGTAACTCCCCAAAAGAATCTGGATTGTGGTGAGGGAACAGAGAAAAAAGCTCATTTAGGACCTGCACGTTCGAAGGGGGTAGGCAGCTGTATATCAGGGAGTAAACCTTCTGAGAATAAAAACAGTGGAGCTTGTTAAGGTAATTAATGACCTGCACTTACGAAGGGGTTAGGCAGCTGTATATCAGGGAGTAAACCTTCTGAGAATAAAAACAGCTGGAGCTTGTTAAGGTAATTACACAGGGGAAAGGATAATGTACTGGGAAGTCCTCAGAAGATTCTGACTTGTGGTGAGGGGAGAGAGATAAAAGCTCATTTAGGAACGACATGAACATGCTGCGTACGTAGCTGTTTATCAGTAAATATCTCCACTGAGATTAAGAAAAGCAGTAGCTTCATAAATTAAGTACTTCCTGGTATGGTTACTGTACTGGTAACTCCCCAAAAGAATCTGGATTGTGGTGAGGGAACAGAGAAAAAAGCTCATTTAGGACCTGCAGTTACGAAGGGGGTAGGCAGCAGTATATCTGGGAGGAAACCTTCTGAGAATAAAAACAGCTGGAGCTTGTTAAGGTAATTACACAAGGGAAAGGATAATGTGCTGGGAACAATTCAGAAGAATCTGATTTGTGGTGAGGGGAGAGAGATAAAAGCTCATTTAGGAACGACATGAACATGCTGCGTAGGTAGCTGTTTATCAGTAAATATCTCCACTGAGATTAAGAAAAGCAGTAGCTTAATAAATTAAGTACTTCCTGGTATGGTTACTGTACTGGTAACTCCCCAAAAGAATCTGGATTGTGGTGAGGGAACAGAGAAAAAAGCTCATTTAGGACCTGCACTTTCGAAGGGGGTAGGCAGCTGTATATCAGGGAGTAAACCTTCTGAGAATAAAAACAGCTGGAGCTTGTTAAGGTAATTACACAGGGGAAAGGATAATGTACTGGGAACTCCTCAGAAGAATCTGATTTGTGGTGAGGGGAGAGAGATAAAACCTCATTTAGGAACGACATGAACATGCTGCGTAGGTAGCTGTTTATCAGTAAATATCTCCACTGAGATTAAGAAAAGCAGTAGCTTAATAAATTAAGTACTTCCAGGTACGGTTACTGTACTGGTAACTCCCCAAAAGAATCTGTATTGTGGTGAGGGAAGAGAGAAAAAAGCTCATTTAGTACCTGCACATACGAAGGGGGTAGGCAGCAGTATATCAGGGAGTAAACCTTCTGAGAATAAAAAAAGCTGGAGCTTCTTAAGGTAATTACACAGGGAAAGGATAATGTACTGGGAACTCCTCAGAAGAATCTGATTTGTGGTGAGGGGAGAGAGATAAAAGCTCATTTAGGAACGACATGAACATGCTGCATACGTAGCTGTTTATCAATAAATATCTCCACTGAGATTGAGACAAGCAGTAGCTTAATAAATTAAGTACTTCCTGGTATGCTTACTGTACTGGTAACTCCCAAAAGAATCTGGATTGTGTTGAGGGAACAGAGAGAAAAGCTCATTTACGACCTGCAATTTCGAAGGGGGTAGGCAGCTTTATATCAGGGCGTAAACCTTCTGAGAATAAAAACAGCTGGAGCTTGTTAAGGTAATTACACAGGGGAAAGGATAATGTACTGGGAACTCCTCAGAAGAATCTGATTTGTGGTGAGGGGAGAGAGATAAAAGCTCATTTAGGAATGACATGAACATGCTGCGTAGGTAGCTGTTTATCAGTAAATATCTCCACTGAGATTAAGAAAAGCAGTAGCTTAATAAATTAAGTACTTCCTGGTTTGCTTACTGTTGGTAACTCCCCAAAAGAATCTGGTTGTGGTGAGGGAACAGAGAAGAAAGCTCATTTAGGACATGCACGTACGAAGGGGGTAGGCAGCTGTATATCAGGGAGTAAACCTTCTGAGAATAAAAACAGATGGAGCTTGTTAAGGTAATTACACAGGGGAAAGGATACTGTACTGGGAACTCCTCAGAAGAATCTGATTTGTGGTGAGGGGAGAGAGATAAAAGCTCATTAAGAACGACATGAACATGCTGCGTAGGTAGCTGTTTATCAGTAAATATCTCCACTGAGAATAAGAAAAGCAGTAGCTTAATAAATTAAGTACTTCCTGGTATGGTTACTGTACTGGTAACTCCCCAAAAGAATCTGGATTGTGGTGAGGGAACAGAGAAAAAAGCTCATTTAGGACCTGCACTTACGAAGGGGGTAGGCAGCTGTATATCAGGGAGTAAACCTTCTGAGAATAAAAACAGCTTCAGCTTGTTAAGGTAATTACACAGGGGAAAGGATAATGTACTGGGAAATCCTCAAAAGAATCTGATTTGTGGTGAGGGGAGAGAGATAAAAGCTCATTTAGGAACGACATGAACATCCTGCGTATGTAGCTGTTTATCAGTATATATCTCCACTGAGACTGAGAAAAGCAGTAGATTAATAAATTAAGTACTTCCTGGTATGGTTACTGTACTGGTAACTCCCCAAAAGAATCTGGATTGTGTTGAGGGAACAGAGAAAAAAGCTCATTTAGGATTTGCACTTTCGAAGGGGGTAGGCAGGTGTATATCAGGGAGTAAACCTTCTGAGAATAAAAACAGCTGGAGCTTGTTAAGTTAATTACACAGGGGAAAGGATAATAAACTGGGAACTCCTCAGGAGAATCGGATTTGTGGTGAGGGGAGAGAGATAAAAGCTCATTTACGAACGACATGAACATGCTGCCTAGGTAGCTGTTTATCAGTAAATATCTCCACTGAGATTAAGAAAAGCAGTAGCTTAATAAATTAAGTACTTCCTGGTATGGTTACTGTATTGGTAACTCCCCAAAAGAATCTGGATTGTGATGAGGGAACAGAGAAAAAATCTAATTTAGGACCTGCACTTTCGAAGGGGGTAGGCAGCTGTATATCAGGGAGTAAACCTTCTGAGAATAAAAACAGCTGGAGCTTGTTAAGGTAATTACACAGGGGAAAGGATAATGTACTGGGAACTCCTCAGAAGAATCTGATTTGTGGTGAGGGGAGAGAGATAAAAGCTCATTTAGGAACGACATGAACATGCTGCGTAGGTAGCTGTTTATCAGTAAATATCTCCACTGAGATTAATAAAAGGAGTAGCTTAATAAATTAAGTACTTCCTGGAATGGTTACTGTACTGGTAACTCCGCAAACGAATCTGGATTGTGGTGAGGGAACAGAGACAAAAGCTCATTTAGGACCTGCACTTACGAAGGGGGTATGCAGCAGTATTTCTGAGAGTAAACCTTCTGAGAATAAAAACAGCTGGAGCTTGTTAAGATAATTACACAAGGGAAAGGATAATGTACTGGGAACTCCACAGAAGAATCTATTTGTGGTGAGGGGAGAGAGATAAAAACTCATTTAGGAACGACATGAACATGCTGCGTAGGTAGCTGTTAATCAGTAAATATCTCCACTGAGATTAAGAAAAGCAGTAGCTTAATAAATTAAGTACTTCCTGGTATGGTTACTGTAGTTGTAACTCCCCAAAAGAATCTGGATTTTGGTGAGGGAACAGAGAAAAAAGCTCATTTAGGACCTGCACTTACAAAGGGGGTAGGCAGCTGTATATCAGGGAGTAAACCTTCTGAGAATAAAAACAGCTGGAGCTTGTTAAGGTAATTACACAGGGGAAAGGATATTGTACTGGGAACTCCTCAGAAGAATCTGATTTGTGTTGAGGGGCGAGAGTTAAAATCTCATTTTTGAACGACATGAACATGCTGCGTAGGTAGCTGTTTATCAGTAAATATCTCCACTGAGATTAAGAAAAGCAGTAGCTTAATAAATTAAGTACTTCCTGGTATGGTTACTGTACTGGTAACTCCCCAAAAGAATCTGGATTGTGGTAAGGGAACAGAGAAAAAAGCTCATTTAGGACCTGCACTTACGAAGGGGGTAGGCAGCTCTATATCAGGGAGTAAACCTTCTGAGAATAAAAACAGCTGGAGCTTGTTAAGTTAATTACACAGGGGAAAGGATAATAAACTGGGAACTCCTCAGGAGAATCGGATTTGTGGTGAGGGGAGAGAGATAAAAGCTCATTTACGAACGACATGAACATGCTGCTAGGTAGCTGTTTATCAGTAAATATCTCCACTGAGATTAAGAAAAGCAGTAGCTTAATAAATTAAGTACTTCCTGGTATGGTTACTGTATTGGTAACTCCCCAAAAGAATCTGGATTGTGATGAGGGAACAGAGAAAAAATCTAATTTAGGACCTGCACTTTCGAAGGGGGTAGGCAGCTGTATATCAGGGAGTAAACCTTCTGAGAATAAAAACAGCTGGAGCTTGTTAAGGTAATTACACAGGGGAAAGGATAATGTACTGGGAACTCCTCAGAAGAATCTGATTTGTGGTGAGGGGAGAGAGATAAAAGCTCATTTAGGAACGACATGAACATGCTGCGTAGGTAGCTGTTTATCAGTAAATATCTCCACTGAGATTAAGAAAAGCAGTAGCTTAATAAATTAAGTACTTCCTGGTATGGTTACTGTACTGGTAACTCCCAAAAGAATCTGGATTGTGGTGAGGGAACAGAGAAAAAGCTCATTTAGGACCTGCACTTACGAAGGGGGGTATGCAGCAGTATTTCTGTATATCAGGGAGTAAACCTTCTGAGAATAAAAACAGCTGGAGCTTGTTAAGGTAATTACACAGGGAAAGGATAATGTACTGGGAACTCCACAGAAGAATCTGATTTTGTGGTGAGGGGAGAGAGATAAAAGCTCATTTAGGAACGACATGAACATGCTGCGTAGGTAGCTGTTTATCAGTAAATATCTCCACTGAGATTAAGAAAAGCAGTAGCTTAATAAATTAAGTACTTCCTGGTATGGTTACTGTACTGGTAACTCCCCAAAAGAATCTGGATTGTGGTGAGGGAACAGAGAAAAAAGCTCATTTAGGACCTGCACTTACGAAGGGGGTAGGCAGCTGTATATCAGGGAGTAAACCTTCTGAGAATAAAAACAGCTGGAGCTTGTTAAGGTAATTACACAGGGGAAAGGATAATGTACTGGGAACTCCTCAGAAGAATCTGATTTGTGGTGAGGGGAGAGAGATAAAATCTCATTTAGGAACGACATGAACATGCTGCGTAGGTAGCTGTTTATCAGTAAATATCTCCACTGAGATTAAGAAAAGCAGTAGCTTAATAAATTAAGTACTTCCTGGTATGGTTACTGTACTGGTAACTCCCCAAAAGAATCTGGATTGTGGTGAGGGAACAGAGAAAAAAGCTCATTTAGGACCTGCACTTACGAAGGGGGTAGGCAGCTGTATATCAGGGAGTAAACCTTCTGAGAATAAAAACAGCTGGAGCTTGTTAAGGTAATTACACAGGGGAAAGGATAATGTACTGGGAACTCCTCAGAAGAATCTGATTTGTGGTGAGGGGAGAGAGATAAAAGCTCATTTAGGAACGACATGAACATGCTGCGTAGGTAGCTGTTTATCAGTAAATATCTCCACTGAGATTAAGAAAAGCAGTAGCTTAATAAATTAAGTACTTCCTGGTATGGTTACTGTACTGGTAACTCCCCAAAAGAATCTGGATTGTGGTGAGGGAACAGAGAAAAAAGCTCATTTAGGACCTGCACTTACGAAGGGGTAGGCAGCTGTATATCAGGGAGTAAACCTTCTGAGAATAAAAACAGCTGGAGCTTGTTAAGGTAATTACACAGGGGAAAGGATAATGTACTGGGAACTCCTCAGAAGAATCTGATTTGTGGTGAGGGGAGAGAGATAAAAGCTCATTTAGGAACGACATGAACATGCTGCGTAGGTAGCTGTTTATCAGTAAATATCTCCACTGAGATTAAGAAAAGCAGTAGCTTAATAAATTAAGTACTTCCTGGTATGGTTACTGTACTGGTAACTCCCAAAAAGAATCTGGATTGTGGTGAGGGAACAGAGAAAAAAGCTCATTTAGACCTGCACTTCGAAGGGGGTAGGCAGCAGTATATCAGGGAGTAAACCTTCTGAGAATAAAAACAGCTGGAGCTTGTTAAGGTAATTACACAGGGGAAAGGATAATGTACTGGGAACTCCTCAGAAGAATCTGATTTGTGGTGAGGGGAGAGAGATAAAAGCTCATTTAGGAAGACATGAACATGCTGCGTAGGTAGCTGTTTATCAGTAAATATCTCCACTGAGATTAAGAAAAGCAGTAGCTTAATAAATTAAGTACTTCCTGGTATGGTTACTGTACTGGTAACTCCCCAAAAGAATCTGGATTGTGGTGAGGGAACAGAGAAGAAAGCTCATTTAGGACCTGCACTTACGAAGGGGGTAGGCAGCTGTATATCAGGGAGTAAACCTTCTGAGAATAAAAACAGCTGGAGCTTGTTAAGGTAATTACACAGGGGAAAGGATAATGTACTGGGAACTCCTCAGAAGAATCTGATTTGTGGTGAGGGGAGAGAGATAAAAGCTCATTTAGAACGACATGAACATGCTGCGTAGGTAGCTGTTTATCAGTAAATATCTCCACTGAGATTAAGAAAAGCAGTAGCTTAATAAATTAAGTACTTCCTGGTATGGTTACTGTACTGGTAACTCCCCAAAAGAATCTGGATTGTGGTGAGGGAACAGAGAAAAAAGCTCATTTAGGACCTGCACTTACGAAGGGGGTAGGCAGCTGTATATCAGGGAGTAAACCTTCTGAGAATAAAAACAGCTGGAGCTTGTTAAGGTAATTACACAGGGGAAAGGATAATGTACTGGGAACTCCTCAGAAGAATCTGATTTGTGGTGAGGGGAGAGAGATAAAAGCTCATTTAGGAACGACATGAACATGCTGCGTATGTAGCTGTTTATCAGTAATATATCTCCACTGAGATTAAGAAAAGCAGTAGCTTAATAAATTAAGTACTTCCTGGTATGGTTACTGTACTGGTAACTCCCCAAAAGAATCTGGATTGTGGTGAGGGAACAGAGAAAAAAGCTCATTTAGGACCTGCACTTCGAAGGGGGTAGGCAGGTGTATATCAGGGAGTAAACCTTCTGAGAATAAAAACAGCTGGAGCTTGTTAAGTTAATTACACAGGGGAAAGGATAATAAACTGGGAACTCCTCAGAAGAATCTGATTTGTGGTGAGGGGAGAGAGATAAAAGCTCATTTACGAACGACATGAACATGCTGCCTAGGTAGCTGTTTATCAGTAAATATCTCCACTGAGATTAAGAAAAGCAGTAGCTTAATAAATTAAGTACTTCCTGGTATGGTTACTGTACTGGTAACTCCCAAAAAGAATCTGGATTGTGGTGAGGGAACAGAGAAAAAAGCTCATTTAGGACCTGCACTTTACGAAGGGGGTAGGCAGCTGTATATCAGGGAGTAAACCTTCTGAGAATAAAAACAGCTGGAGCTTGTTAAGGTAATTACACAGGGAAAGGATAATGTACTGGGAACTCCTCAGAAGAATCTGATTTGTGGTGAGGGGAGAGAGATAAAAGCTCATTTAGGAACGACATGAACATGCTGCGTAGGTAGCTGTTTATCAGTAAATATCTCCACTGAGATTAAGAAAAGCAGTAGCTTAATAAATTAAGTACTTCCTGGTATGGTTACTGTACTGGTAACTCCCCAAAAGAATCTGGATTGTGGTGAGGGAACAGAGAAAAAGCTCATTTAGGACCTGCACTTACGAAGGGGGTATGCAGCAGTATTTCTGAGAGTAAACCTTCTGAGAATAAAAACAGCTGGAGCTTGTTAAGATAATTACACAAGGGAAAGGATAATGTACTGGGAACTCCACAGAAGAATCTATTTTGTGGTGAGGGGAGAGAGATAAAAACTCATTTAGGAACGACATGAACATGCTGCGTAGGTAGCTGTTAATCAGTAAATATCTCCACTGAGATTAAGAAAAGCAGTAGCTTAATAAATTAAGTACTTCCTGGTATGGTTACTGTAGTTGTAACTCCCCAAAAGAATCTGGATTTTGGTGAGGGAACAGAGAAAAAAGCTCATTTAGGACCTGCACTTACAAAGGGGGTAGGCAGCTGTATATCAGGGAGTAAACCTTCTGAGAATAAAAACAGCTGGAGCTTGTTAAGGTAATTACACAGGGGAAAGGATATTGTACTGGGAACTCCTCAGAAGAATCTGATTTGTGTTGAGGGGCGAGAGTTAAAATCTCATTTTTGAACGACATGAACATGCTGCGTAGGTAGCTGTTTATCAGTAAATATCTCCACTGAGATTAAGAAAAGCAGTAGCTTAATAAATTAAGTACTTCCTGGTATGGTTACTGTACTGGTAACTCCCCAAAAGAATCTGGATTGTGGTAAGGGAACAGAGAAAAAAGCTCATTTAGGACCTGCACTTACGAAGGGGGTAGGCAGCTCTATATCAGGGAGTAAACCTTCTGAGAATAAAAACAGCTGGAGCTTGTTAAGTTAATTACACAGGGGAAAGGATAATAAACTGGGAACTCCTCAGGAGAATCGGATTTGTGGTGAGGGGAGAGAGATAAAAGCTCATTTACGAACGACATGAACATGCTGCCTAGGTAGCTGTTTATCAGTAAATATCTCCACTGAGATTAAGAAAAGCAGTAGCTTAATAAATTAAGTACTTCCTGGTATGGTTACTGTATTGGTAACTCCCCAAAAGAATCTGGATTGTGATGAGGGAACAGAGAAAAAATCTAATTTAGGACCTGCACTTTCGAAGGGGGTAGGCAGCTGTATATCAGGGAGTAAACCTTCTGAGAATAAAAACAGCTGGAGCTTGTTAAGGTAATTACACAGGGGAAAGGATAATGTACTGGGAACTCCTCAGAAGAATCTGATTTGTGGTGAGGGGAGAGAGATAAAAGCTCATTTAGGAACGACATGAACATGCTGCGTAGGTAGCTGTTTATCAGTAAATATCTCCACTGAGATTAATAAAAGGAGTAGCTTAATAAATTAAGTACTTCCTGGAATGGTTACTGTACTGGTAACTCCGCAAACGAATCTGGATTGTGGTGAGGGAACAGAGACAAAAGCTCATTTAGGACCTGCACTTACGAAGGGGGTATGCAGCAGTATTTCTGAGAGTAAACCTTCTGAGAATAAAAACAGCTGGAGCTTGTTAAGATAATTACACAAGGGAAAGGATAATGTACTGGGAACTCCACAGAAGAATCTATTTTGTGGTGAGGGGAGAGAGATAAAAACTCATTTAGGAACGACATGAACATGCTGCGTAGGTAGCTGTTAATCAGTAAATATCTCCACTGAGATTAAGAAAAGCAGTAGCTTAATAAATTAAGTACTTCCTGGTATGGTTACTGTAGTTGTAACTCCCCAAAAGAATCTGGATTTTGGTGAGGGAACAGAGAAAAAAGCTCATTTAGGACCTGCACTTACAAAGGGGGTAGGCAGCTGTATATCAGGGAGTAAACCTTCTGAGAATAAAAACAGCTGGAGCTTGTTAAGGTAATTACACAGGGGAAAGGATATTGTACTGGGAACTCCTCAGAAGAATCTGATTTGTGTTGAGGGGCGAGAGTTAAAATCTCATTTTTGAACGACATGAACATGCTGCGTAGGTAGCTGTTTATCAGTAAATATCTCCACTGAGATTAAGAAAAGCAGTAGCTTAATAAATTAAGTACTTCCTGGTATGGTTACTGTACTGGTAACTCCCCAAAAGAATCTGGATTGTGGTAAGGGAACAGAGAAAAAAGCTCATTTAGGACCTGCACTTACGAAGGGGGTAGGCAGCTCTATATCAGGGAGTAAACCTTCTGAGAATAAAAACAGCTGGAGCTTGTTAAGGTAATTACACAGGGGAAAGGATAATAAACTGGGAACTCCTCAGAAGAATCTGATTTGTGGTGAGGGGAGAGAGATAAAAGCTCATTTAGGAACGACATGAACATGCAGCGTAGGTGGCTGTTTATCAGTAAATATCTCCACTGAGATTAAGAAAAGCAGTTGCTTAATAAATTAAGCACTTCCTGGTATGGTTACTGTACTGGTAACTCCCCAAAATAATCTGGATTGTGGTGAGGGAACAGAGAAAAAAGCTCATTTAGGACCTGCACTTACGAAAGGGGTAGGCAGCTGTATATCAATGAGTAAACTTTCTGAGAATAAAAACAGCTGGAGCTTGTTAAGGTAATTACACAGGGGAAAGGATAATAAACTGGGAACTCCTCAGAAGAATCTGATTTGTGGTGAGGGGAGAGAGATAAAAGCTCATTTAGGAACGACATGAACATGCTGCGTAGGTAGCTGTTTATCAGTAAATATCTCCACTGAGATTAAGAAAATCAGTAGCTTAATAAATTAAGTACTTCCTGGTATGGTTACTGTACTGGAAACTCCAAAAAGGAATCTGGATTGTGGTGAGGGAACAGAGAAAAAAGCTCATTTAGTACCTGCACTTAAGAAGGGAGTAGGCAGCAGTATATCAGGGAGTAAAACTTCTGAGAATAAAAACAGCTGGAGCTTGTTAAGGTAATTACACAGGGGAAAGGATAATGTACTGGGAACTCCTCAGAAGAATCTGATTTGTGGAGAGGGGAGAGAGATAAAAGCTCATTTAGGAAAGACATGAACATGCTGCGTAGGTAGATGTTTATCAGTAAATATCTCCACTGAGATTAAGAAAAGCAGTAGCTTAATAAATTAAGTACTTCCTAGTATGGTTACTGTACTGGTAACTCCCCAAAAGAATCTGGATTGTGGTGAGGGAACAGAGAAAAAAGCTGATTTAGGACCTGCACTTACGAAGGGGTTAGGCAGCTGTATATCAGGGAGTATCGCTTCTGAGAATAAAAACAGCTGGAGCTTGTTAAGGTAATTACACAGAGGAAAGGATAATGTACTGGGATCTCCTCACAAGAATCTCATTTGTGGTGAGGGGACAGAGATAAAAGCTCATTTAGCAACGACATGAACATGCTGCGTAGGTAGCTGTTTATCAGTAAATATCTCCACTGAGATTAAGAAAAAGAGTAGCTTAATAAATTAAGTACTTCCTGGTATGGTTACTGTACTGGTAACTCCCCAAAAGAATCTGGATTGTGGTGAGGGAACAGAGAAAAAAGCTCATTTAGGACCTGCACTTACGAAGGGGGTAGGCAGATGTATATCAGGGAGTAAACCTTCTGAGAATAAAAACAGCTGGAGCTTGTTAAGGTAATTACACAGGGGAAAGGATATTGTACTGGGAACTCCTCAGAAGAATCTGATTTGTGTTCAGGGGAGAGAGATAAAATATCATTTCTGAACGACATGAACATGCTGCATACGTAGCTGTTTATCAGTAAATATCTCCACTGAGATTAAGAAAAGCAGTAGCTTAATAAATTAAGTACTTCCTGGTATGGTTACTGTACTGGCAACTCCCCAAAAGAATCTGGATTGTGGTGAGGGAACAGATTGAAAAGCTCATTTACGACCTGCACTTACGAAGGTGGTAGGCAGTTGTATATCAGGGAGTAAACCTTCTGAGAATATAAACAGCTCGAGCTTGTTAAGGCAATTACGCAGGGGATAGGATAATGTACTGGGAACTGCTTAGAAGAATCTGATTTGTGGTGAGGGGAGAGAGATAAAAGCTCATTTAGGAACGACATGAACATGCTGCCTAGGTAGCTGTTTATCAGTAAATATCTCCACTGAGATTAAGAAAAACAGCAGCTTAATAAATTAAGTACTTCCTGGTATGGTTACTGTACTGGTAACTCCCAAAAAATATCTGGATTGTGGTGAGGGAACAGAGAAAAAAGCTCATTTAGGACCTGCACTTACGAAGGTGGTAGGCAGCTGTATATCAGGGAGTATCGATTCTGAGAATAAAAACAGCTGGAGCTTGTTAAAGTAATTACGCAGAGGAAAGGATAATGTACTGGGAACTCCTCACAAGAATCTGATTTGTGTTGAGGGGAGAGAGATAAAAGCTCATTTAGGAACGACATGAACATGCTGCGTAGGTAGCTGTTTATCAGTAAATATCTCCACTGAGATTAAGAAAAGCAGTAGCTTAATAAATTAAGTACTTCCTGGTATGGTTACTGTACTGGAAACTCCCCAAAAGAATCTGGATTGTGGTGAGGAAACAGAGAAAAAGCTCATTTAGGACCTGCACTTACGAAGGGGGTATGCAGCAGTATTTCTGAGAGTAAACCTTCTGAGAATAAAAACAGCTGGAGCTTGTTAAGATAATTACACAAGGGAAAGGATAATGTACTGGGAACTCCACAGAAGAATCTATTTGTGGTGAGGGGAGAGAGATAAAAACTCATTTAGGAACGACATGAACATGCTGCGTAGGTAGCTGTTAATCAGTAAATATCTCCACTGAGATTAAGAAAAGCAGTAGCTTAATAAATTAAGTACTTCCTGGTATGGTTACTGTAGTTGTAACTCCCCAAAAGAATCTGGATTTTGGTGAGGGAACAGAGAAAAAAGCTCATTTAGGACCTGCACTTACAAAGGGGGTAGGCAGCTGTATATCAGGGAGTAAACCTTCTGAGAATAAAAACAGCTGGAGCTTGTTAAGGTAATTACACAGGGGAAAGGATATTGTACTGGGAACTCCTCAGAAGAATCTGATTTGTGTTGAGGGGCGAGAGTTAAAATCTCATTTTTGAACGACATGAACATGCTGCGTAGGTAGCTGTTTATCAGTAAATATCTCCACTGAGATTAAGAAAAGCAGTAGCTTAATAAATTAAGTACTTCCTGGTATGGTTACTGTACTGGTAACTCCCCAAAAGAATCTGGATTGTGGTAAGGGAACAGAGAAAAAAGCTCATTTAGGACCTGCACTTACGAAGGGGGTAGGCAGCTCTATATCAGGGAGTAAACCTTCTGAGAATAAAAACAGCTGGAGCTTGTTAAGTTAATTACACAGGGGAAAGGATAATAAACTGGGAACTCCTCAGGAGAATCGGATTTGTGGTGAGGGGAGAGAGATAAAAGCTCATTTACGAACGACATGAACATGCTGCCTAGGTAGCTGTTTATCAGTAAATATCTCCACTGAGATTAAGAAAAGCAGTAGCTTAATAAATTAAGTACTTCCTGGTATGGTTACTGTATTGGTAACTCCCCAAAAGAATCTGGATTGTGATGAGGGAACAGAGAAAAAATCTAATTTAGGACCTGCACTTTCGAAGGGGGTAGGCAGCTGTATATCAGGGAGTAAACCTTCTGAGAATAAAAACAGCTGGAGCTTGTTAAGGTAATTACACAGGGGAAAGGATAATGTACTGGGAACTCCTCAGAAGAATCTGATTTGTGGTGAGGGGAGAGAGATAAAAGCTCATTTAGGAACGACATGAACATGCTGCGTAGGTAGCTGTTTATCAGTAAATATCTCCACTGAGATTAATAAAAGGAGTAGCTTAATAAATTAAGTACTTCCTGGAATGGTTACTGTACTGGTAACTCCGCAAACGAATCTGGATTGTGGTGAGGGAACAGAGACAAAAGCTCATTTAGGACCTGCACTTACGAAGGGGGTATGCAGCAGTATTTCTGAGAGTAAACCTTCTGAGAATAAAAACAGCTGGAGCTTGTTAAGATAATTACACAAGGGAAAGGATAATGTACTGGGAACTCCACAGAAGAATCTATTTTGTGGTGAGGGGAGAGAGATAAAACTCATTTAGGAACGACATGAACATGCTGCGTAGGTAGCTGTTAATCAGTAAATATCTCCACTGAGATTAAGAAAAGCAGTAGCTTAATAAATTAAGTACTTCCTGGTATGGTTACTGTAGTTGTAACTCCCCAAAAGAATCTGGATTTTGGTGAGGGAACAGAGAAAAAAGCTCATTTAGGACCTGCACTTACAAAGGGGGTAGGCAGCTGTATATCAGGGAGTAAACCTTCTGAGAATAAAAACAGCTGGAGCTTGTTAAGGTAATTACACAGGGGAAAGGATATTGTACTGGGAACTCCTCAGAAGAATCTGATTTGTGTTGAGGGGCGAGAGTTAAAATCTCATTTTTGAACGACATGAACATGCTGCGTAGGTAGCTGTTTATCAGTAAATATCTCCACTGAGATTAAGAAAAGCAGTAGCTTAATAAATTAAGTACTTCCTGGTATGGTTACTGTACTGGTAACTCCCCAAAAGAATCTGGATTGTGGTAAGGGAACAGAGAAAAAAGCTCATTTAGGACCTGCACTTACGAAGGGGGTAGGCAGCTCTATATCAGGGAGTAAACCTTCTGAGAATAAAAACAGCTGGAGCTTGTTAAGGTAATTACACAGGGGAAAGATAATAAACTGGGAACTCCTCAGAAGAATCTGATTTGTGGTGAGGGGAGAGAGATAAAAGCTCATTTAGGAACGACATGAACATGCAGCGTAGGTGGCTGTTTATCAGTAAATATCTCCACTGAGATTAAGAAAAGCAGTTGCTTAATAAATTAAGCACTTCCTGGTATGGTTACTGTACTGGTAACTCCCCAAAATAATCTGGATTGTGGTGAGGGAACAGAGAAAAAAGCTCATTTAGGACCTGCACTTACGAAAGGGGTAGGCAGCTGTATATCAATGAGTAAACTTCTGAGAATAAAAACAGCTGGAGCTTGTTAAGGTAATTACACAGGGGAAAGGATAATAAACTGGAACTCCTCAGAAGAATCTGATTTGTGGTGAGGGGAGAGAGATAAAAGCTCATTTAGGAACGACATGAACATGCTGCGTAGGTAGCTGTTTATCAGTAAATATCTCCACTGAGATTAAGAAAATCAGTAGCTTAATAAATTAAGTACTTCCTGGTATGGTTACTGTACTGGAAACTCCAAAAAGGAATCTGGATTGTGGTGAGGGAACAGAGAAAAAAGCTCATTTAGTACCTGCACTTAAGAAGGGAGTAGGCAGCAGTATATCAGGGAGTAAAACTTCTGAGAATAAAAACAGCTGGAGCTTGTTAAGGTAATTACACAGGGGAAAGGATAATGTACTGGGAACTCCTCAGAAGAATCTGATTTGTGGAGAGGGGAGAGAGATAAAAGCTCATTTAGGAAAGACATGAACATGCTGCGTAGGTAGATGTTTATCAGTAAATATCTCCACTGAGATTAAGAAAAGCAGTAGCTTAATAAATTAAGTACTTCCTAGTATGGTTACTGTACTGGTAACTCCCCAAAAGAATCTGGATTGTGGTGAGGGAACAGAGAAAAAAGCTGATTTAGGACCTGCACTTACGAAGGGGTTAGGCAGCTGTATATCAGGGAGTATCGCTTCTGAGAATAAAAACAGCTGGAGCTTGTTAAGGTAATTACACAGAGGAAAGGATAATGTACTGGGATCTCCTCACAAGAATCTCATTTGTGGTGAGGGGACAGAGATAAAAGCTCATTTAGCAACGACATGAACATGCTGCGTAGGTAGCTGTTTATCAGTAAATATCTCCACTGAGATTAAGAAAAGAGTAGCTTAATAAATTAAGTACTTCCTGGTATGGTTACTGTACTGGTAACTCCCCAAAAGAATCTGGATTGTGGTGAGGGAACAGAGAAAAAAGCTCATTTAGGACCTGCACTTACGAAGGGGGTAGGCAGATGTATATCAGGGAGTAAACCTTCTGAGAATAAAAACAGCTGGAGCTTGTTAAGGTAATTACACAGGGGAAAGGATATTGTACTGGGAACTCCTCAGAAGAATCTGATTTGTGTTCAGGGGAGAGAGATAAAATATCATTCTGAACGACATGAACATGCTGCATACGTAGCTGTTTATCAGTAAATATCTCCACTGAGATTAAGAAAAGCAGTAGCTTAATAAATTAAGTACTTCCTGGTATGGTTACTGTACTGGCAACTCCCCAAAAGAATCTGGATTGTGGTGAGGGAACAGATTGAAAAGCTCATTTACGACCTGCACTTACGAAGGTGGTAGGCAGTTGTATATCAGGGAGTAAACCTTCTGAGAATATAAACAGCTCGAGCTTGTTAAGGCAATTACGCAGGGGATAGGATAATGTACTGGGAACTGCTTAGAAGAATCTGATTTGTGGTGAGGGGAGAGAGATAAAAGCTCATTTAGGAACGACATGAACATGCTGCCTAGGTAGCTGTTTATCAGTAAATATCTCCACTGAGATTAAGAAAAACAGCAGCTTAATAAATTAAGTACTTCCTGGTATGGTTACTGTACTGGTAACTCCCAAAAAATATCTGGATTGTGGTGAGGGAACAGAGAAAAAAGCTCATTTAGGACCTGCACTTACGAAGGTGGTAGGCAGCTGTATATCAGGGAGTATCGATTCTGAGAATAAAAACAGCTGGAGCTTGTTAAAGTAATTACGCAGAGGAAAGGATAATGTACTGGGAACTCCTCACAAGAATCTGATTTGTGTTGAGGGGAGAGAGATAAAAGCTCATTTAGGAACGACATGAACATGCTGCGTAGGTAGCTGTTTATCAGTAAATATCTCCACTGAGATTAAGAAAAGCAGTAGCTTAATAAATTAAGTACTTCCTGGTATGGTTACTGTACTGGAAACTCCCCAAAAGAATCTGGATTGTGGTGAGGAAACAGAGAAAAAGCTCATTTAGGACCTGCACTTACGAAGGGGGTAGCGGCTGTATATCAGGGAGTAAACCTTCTGAGAATAAAAAAGCTGGAGCTTGTTAAGGTAATTACACAGGGGAAAGGGTAATGTACTGGGAACTCCCAGAAGAATCTGATTTGTGGTGAGGGGAGAGAGATAAAAAGCTCATTTAGGAACGACATGAACATGCTGCGTAGGTAGCTGTTATCAGTAAATATCTCCCCTGAGATTAAGAAAAGCAGTAGCTTAATAAATTAAGTACTTCCTGCTATGGTTACTGTACTGGTAACTCCCCAAAAGAATCTGATTTGTGGTGAGGGAACAGAGAAAAAAGCTCATTTAGGACCTGCACTTTCGAAGGGGGTAGGCAGCTGTATATCAGGGAGTAAACCTTCTGAGAATAAAAACAGCTGGAGCTTGTTAAGGTAATTACACAGGGGAAAGGATATTGTACTGGGAACTCCTCAGAAGAATCTGATTTGTGGTGAGGGGAGAGAGATAAAAGCTCATTTAGGAACGACATGACATGCTGCATAGTAGCTGTTTATCAAGTAAATATCTCCACTGAGATTAAGAAAAGCAGTAGCTAAATAAATTAAGTACTTCCTGCTATGGATACTGTACTGGTAACTCCCCAAAAGAATCTGGATTGTGGTGAGGGAACAGAGAGAAAAGCTCATTTAGGACCTGCACTTACGAAGGGGGTAGGCAGCTGTATATCAGGGAGTAAAACCTTCTGAGAATAAAAACAGCTGGAGCTTGTTAAGTAATTACACAGGGGAAAGGATAATGTACTGGGAACTCCTCAGAAGAATCTGATTTGTGGTGAGGGAGAGAGAAAAAAGCTCATTTAGAACGACATGAACATGCTGCGTAGGTAGCTGTTTATCAGTAAATATCTCCACTGAGATTAAGAAAAGCAGTAGCTTAATAAATTAATTACTTCCTGGTTTTCTTACTGTTGGTAACTCCCCAAAAGAATCTGGATTGTATTGAGGGAACAGAGAAAAAGCTCATTTAGGACCTGCACTTAGGAAGGGGGTAGGCAGCTGTATATCAGGGTGTAAACATTCTGAGAATAAAAACAGCAGGAGCTTGTTAAGGTAATTACACAGGGGAAAGGATAATGTACTGGGAACTCCTCAGAAGAATCTGATTTGTGGTGAGGGGAGAGAGATAAAAGCTCATTTAGGAACGACATGAACATGCTGCGTACGTAGCTGATTATCAGTAAATATCTCCACTGAGATTAAGAAAGGCAGTAGCTTAATAAATTAAGTACTTCCTGGTATGGTTACTGTACTGGTAACTCCCAAAGAATCTGGATTGTGGTGAGGGAACAGAGAAAAAAGCTCATTTAGGACCTGCACTTACGAAGGGGGTAGGCAGCTGTATATCAGGGAGTAAACCTTCTGAGAATAAAAACAGCTTCAGCTTGTTAAGTAATTACACAGGGGAAAGGATAATGTACTGGGAACTCCCAAAAGAATCTGATTTGTGGTGAGGGGAGAGAGATAAAAGCTCATTTAGGAACGACATGAACATGCTGCGTAGGTAGCTTTATCAGTAAATATCTCCACTGAGATTGAGAAAAGCAGTAGCGTAATAAATTAAGTACTTCCTGGTATGGTTACTGTACTGGTAACTCCCCAAAAGAATCTGGATTGTGTGAGGGAAGAGAGAAAAAAGCTCATTTAGGACCTCCACTTACGAAGGGGGTAGGCAGCTGTATATCAGGGAGTAAACCTTCTGAGAATAAAAACAGATGGAGCTTGTTAAGGTAATTACACAGGGGAAACAATATTGTACTGGGAACTCCTCAGAAGAATCTGATTTGTGTTGAGGGGAGAGAGATAAAACCTCATTTAGGAACGACATGAACATGCTGCGTAGGTAGCTGTTTATCAGTAAATATTTCCATTGAGATTAAGAAAAGCAGTAGCTTAATAAATTAAGTACTTCCTGGTATGGTTACTGTACTGGTAACTCCCCAAAAGAATCTGGATTGTGGTGAGGGAACAGAGAAAAAAGCTCATTTAGGACCTGCACTTACGAAGGGGGTAGGCAGCTGTATATCAGGGAGTAAGCCTTCTGAGAATAAAAACAGCTGGAGCTTGTTAATGTAATTACACAGGGGAAAGAATAATGTACTGGGAACTCCTCAGAAGAATCTGATTTGTGGTGAGGGGAGAGAGATAAAAGCTCATTTAGGAACGACATGAACATGCTGTGTAGGTAGCTGTTTATCAGTAAATATCTCCACTGAAATTAAGAAAAGCAGTAGCTTAATAAATTAAGTACTTCCTGGTATGGTTCCTGTACTGGTAACTTCAAAAAGAATCTGGATTGTGGTGAGGGAACAGAGAAAAAAGCTCATTTAGGACTTGCACTTACGAAAGGGGGTAGGCAGCTGTATATCAGGGAGTAAACCTTCTGAGAATAAAAACAGCTGGTGCTTGTTAAGGTAATTACACAGGGGAAAGGATAATGTACTGGAACTCCTCAGAAGAATCTAATTTGTGGTGAGGGGAGAGAGATAAAAGGCTCATTTAGGAAGGACATGAACATGCTGCTTAGGTAGCTGTTTATCAGTAAATATCTCCACTGAGATTAAGAAAAGCAGTAGCTTAATAAATTAAGTACTTCCTGGTATGGTTACTGTACTGGTAACTCCCCAAAAGAATCTGGATTGTGGTGAGGGAACAGAGAAAAAAGCTCATTTAGGACCTGCACTTACGAAGGTGTTAGGCAGCTGTATATCAGGGAGTAAAACCTTCTGAGAGTAAAAACAGCTGGAGCTTGTTAAGGTAATTACACAGGGGAAAGGATAATGTACTGGGACTCCTCAGAAGAATCTGATTTGTGGTGAGGGGATAGAGCTAAAAGCTCATTTAGGAACGACATGAACATGCTGCGTAGGTAGCTGTTTATCAGTAAATATCTCCACTGAGATTAAGAAAAGCAGTAGCTTAAAAATTAAGTACTTCCTGGTATGGTTACTGTACTGGTATCTCCCCAAAAGAAACTGTATTGTGGTGATGGAACAGAGAAAAAAGCTCATTTAGGACCTGCACTTACGAAGGGGGTATGGAGCTGTATATCAGGGAGTAAACCTTCTGAGAATAAAAACAGCTGGAACTTGTTAAGGTAATTACACAGGGAAAGGATAATGTACTGGGAACTCCTCAGAAGAATCTGATTTGTGGTGAGGGGAGAGAGATAAAAGCTCATTTAGGAACGACATGAACATGCTGCATAGGTAGCTGTTTATCAGTAAATATCTCCACTGAAATTAAGAAAAGCAGTAGCTTAATAAATTAAGTACTTCCTGGTATGGTTCCTGTACTGGTAACTCCAAAAAGAATCTGGATTATGGTGAGGGAACAGAGAAAAAAGCTCATTTAGGACCTGCACTTACGAAGGGGGTAGGCAGCTGTATATTAGGGAGTAAACCTTCTGAGAATAAAAACAGCTGGAGCTTGTTAAGGTAATTACACACGGGAAAGGATAATGAACTGGGAACTCCTCAGAAGAATCTGATTTGTGGTGAGGGGAGGGAGATAAAAGCTCATTTAGGAATGACATGAACATGCTGTGTAGGTAGCTGTTTATCAGTAAATATCTCCACTGAGATTAAGAAAAGCATTAGCTTAATAAATTAATTACTTCCTGGTTTGCTTATTGTTGGTATCTCCTCAAAAGAATCTGGATTGTGGTGAGGGAACAGAGAAGAAAGCTCATTTAGGACCTGCACTTACGAACGGGGTAGGCACCTGTATATCAGGGAGTAAACCTTCTGAGAATAAAAACAGCTGGTGCTTGTTAAGGTAATTACACAGGGGAAAGGATAATGGACTGGGAACTCATCAGAAGAATCTGATTTGTGGTGAGGGGAGAGAGAAAAAAGCTCATTTAGGACCTGCACTTACGAAGGGGGTAGGGACCAGTATATCAGGGAGTATACCTTCTGAGAATAAAAACAGCTGGAGCTTGTTAAGGTAATTACACAGGGGAAAGGATAATGTACTGGGAACTCCTCAGAAGAATCTGATTTGTGGTGAGGGGAGAGAGATAAAAGCTCATTTAGTAACGACATGACCATGCTGCATACGTAGCTGTTTCTCAATAAATATCTCCACTGATATTAAGAAAAGCAGTAGCTTAATAAATTAAGTACTTCCTGCTATGGATACTGTACTGGTAACTCCCCAAAAGAATCTGGATTGTGGTGAGGGAACAGAGAGAAAAGCTCATTTAGGACCTGCACTTACGAAGGGGGTAGGTAGCTGTATATCAGGGAGTAAACCTTCTGAGAATAAAAACAGCTGGAGCTTGTTAAGGTAATTACACAGGGGAAAGGATAATGTACTGGGAAGTCCTCAGAAGAATCTGATTTGTGGTGAGGGGAGAGAGATAAAAGCTCATTTAGGAACGACATGAACATGCTGCGTAGGTAGCTGTTTATCAGTAAATATCTCCACTGAGATTAAGAAAAGCAGTAGCTTAATAAATTAATTACTTCCTGGTTTGCTTACTGTTGGTAACTCCCCAAAAGAATCTGGATTGTGGTGAGGGAACAGAGAAGAAAGCTCATTTAGGACCTGCACTTAGGAAGGGGGTAGGCAGCTGTATATCAGGGTGTAAACCTTCTGAGAATAAAAACAGCAGGAGCTTGTTAAGGTAATTACACAGGGGAAAGAATACGGTACTGGGAACTCCTCAGAAGAATCTGATTTGTGGGGACGGGAGAGAGATAAAAGCTCATTTAGGAACGACATGAACATGCTGCGTACGTAGCTGTTTATCAGTAAATATCTCCACTGAGATTAAGAAAAGCAGTAGCTTAATAAATTAAGTACTTCCTGGTATGGTTATTGTACTGGTAACTCCCCAAAGAATCTGGATTGTGGTGAGGGAACAGAGAAAAAAGCTCATTTAGGACCTGCACTTACGAAGGGGGTAGGGAGCAGTATATCAGGGAGTATACCTTCTGAGAATAAAAACAGCTGGAGCTTGTTAAGGTAATTACACAGGGGAAAGGATACGGTACTGGGAACTCCTCAGAAGAATCTGATTTGTGGGGACGGGAGAGAGATAAAAGCTCATTTAGGAACGACATGAACATGCTGCGTACGTAGCTGTTTATCAGTAAATATCTCCACTGAGATTAAGAAAAGCAGTAGCTTAATAAATTAAGTACTTCCTGGTATGGTTATTGTACTGGTAACTCCCCAAAGAATCTGGATTGTGGTGAGGGAACAGAGAAAAAAGCTCATTTAGGACCTGCACTTACGAAGGGGGTAGGGAGCAGTATATCAGGGAGTATACCTTCTGAGAATAAAAACAGCTGGAGCTTGTTAAGGTAATTACACAGGGGAAAGGATAATGTACTGAGAACTCCTCAGAAGAATCTGATTTGTGGTGAGGGGAGAGAGATAAAAGCTCATTTAGGAACGACATGAACATGCGGCGTACGTAGCTGTTTATCAATAAATATCTCCACTGAGATTAAGAAAAGCCGTAGCTTAATAAAATAAATACTTCCTGCTATGGATACTGTACTGGTAACTCCCCAAAAGAATCTGGATTGTGGTGAGGGAACAGAGAGAAAAGCTCATTTAGGACCTGCACTTACGAAGGGGCTAGGCAGCTGTATATCAGGGAGTAAACCTTCTGAGAATAAACACAGCTTCAGCTTGTTAAGGTAATTACACAGGGGAAAGGATAATGTACTGGGAACTCCTCAGAAGAATCTGATTTGTGGTGAGGGGAGAGAGATAAAAGCTCATTTAGGAACGACATGAACATGCTGCGTAGGTAGCTGTTTATCAGTAAATATCTCCACTGAGATTAAGAAAAGCTGTAGCTTAATAAATTAAGTACTTCCTGGTATGGTTACTGTACTGGTAACTCCCCAAAAGAATCTGTATTGTGGTGAGGGAACAGAGAAAAAAGCTCATTTAGGACCTGCACTTACGAATGGGGTAGGCAGCAGTATATCAGGGAGTAAACCTTCTGAGAATAAAAACAGCTGGAGCTTGTTCAGGTAATTACACAGGGGAAAGGATAATGTCCTGGGAAATCCTCAGAAGAATCTGATTTGTGGTGAGCGGAGAGAGATAAAAGCTCATTTAGGAACGACATGAACATGCTGCTTAGGTAGCTGTTTATCAGTAAATATCTCCACTGAGATTAAGAAAAGCAGTAGCTTAATAAATTAAGTACTTCCTGGTATGGTTACTGTACTGGTAACTCCCCAAAAGAATCTGGATTGTGTTGAGGGAACAGAGAAAAAAGCTCATTTAGGACCTGCACTTACGAAGGGGGTAGGCTGCTGTATATCAGGGAGTAAACCTTCTGAGAATAAAAACAGCTGGAGCTTGTTAAGGTAATTACACAGGGGAAAGGATAATGTACTGGGAACTCAGAAGAATCTGAATTGTGGTGAGGGGAGAGAGATAAAAGCTCATTTAGGAACGACATGAACATGCTGCATAGGTAGCTGTTTATCAGTAAATATCTCCACTGAGATTAAGAAAAGCAGTAGCTTAATAAATTAAGTACTTCCTGGTATGGTTACTGTACTCGTAACTCCCCAAAAGAATCTGGATTATGGTGAGAGAACAGAGAAAAAAGCTCATTTAGGACCTGCACTTACGAAGGGGGTAGGCAGCTGTATATCAGGGAGTAAACCTTCTGAGAATAAAAACAGCTGGAGCTTGTTAAGGAAATTACACAGGGGAAAGGATAATGTACTGGGAACTCCTCAGAAGAATCTGATTTGTGGTGAGGGGAGAGAGATAAAAGCTCATTTAGGAACGACATGAACATGCTGGGTAGGTAGCTGTTTATCAGTAAATATCTCCACTGAGATTAAGAAAAGCAGTAGCTTAATAAATTAAGTACTTCCTGGTATGGTTACTGTACTGGTAACTTCCCGAAAGAATCTGGATTGTGGTGAGGGAACAGAGAAAAAAGCTCATTTAGGACCTGCACTTACGAAGGGGGTAGGCAGCTGTATATCAGGGAGTAAACCTTCTGAGAATAAAAACAGCTTCAGCTTGTTAAGGTAATTACACAGGGGAAAGGATAATGTACTGGGAACTCCTCAGAAGAATCTGATTTGTGGTGAGGGGAGAGAGATAAAGCTCATTAAGGAACGACATGAACATGCTGCGTAGGTAGCTGTTTATCAGTAAATATCTCCACTGAGATTAAGAAAAGCAGTAGCTTAATAAATTAAGTACTTCCTGGTATGGTTACTGTACTGGTAACTCCCCAGAAGAATCTGCATTGTGGTGAAGGAACAGAGAAAAAAGCTCATTTAGGACCTACACTTACGAAGGGGGTAGGCAGCTGTATATCAGGGAGTAAACCTTCTGAGAATAAAAACAGCTGGAGCTTGTGAAGGTAATTACACAGGGGAAAGGATAATGTACTGGGACCTCCTCAGAAGAATCTGATTTGTGGTGAGGGGAGAGAGATAAAAGCTCATTTAGGAACGACATGAACATGCTGCGTAGGTAGCTGTTTATCAGTAAATAGCTCCACTGAGATTAAGAAAAGCAGTAGCTTAATAAATCAAGTACTTCCTGGTATGGTTACTGTACTGGTAACTCCCCAACGAATCTGGTATTTGATGAGGGAACAGAGCAAAAAGCTCATTTAGGACCTGCACTTACGAAGGGGGTAGGCAGCTCTATATCAGGGAGTAAACCTTCTGAGAATAAAAATAGCTGGAGCTTGATAAGGTAATTACACAGTGGAAAGGATAATGTACTGGGAACTCCTCAGAAAAATCTGATTTGTGGTGAGGGGAGAGAGATAAAAGCTCATTTAGGAACGACATGAACATGCTGCGTAGGTAGCTGTTTATCAGTAAATATCTCCATTGAGATTAAGAAAAGCAGTAGCTTAATAAATTAATTACTTCCTGGTTTGCTTACTGTTGGTAACTCCCCAAAAGAATCTGGATTGTGGTGAGGGAACAGAGAAGAAAGCTCATTTAGGACCTGCACTTAGGAAGGGGGTAGGCAGCTGTATATCAGGGGTGTAAACATTCTGAGAATAAAAACAGCAGGAGCTTGTTAAGGTAATTACACAGGGGAAAGGATAAGGTACTGGGAACTCCTCAGAAGAATCTGATTTGTGGGGACGGGAGAGAGATAAAAGCTCATTTAGGAACGACATGAACATGCTGCGTACGTAGCTGATTATCAGTAAATATCTCCACTGAGATTAAGAATGGCAGTAGCTTAATAAATTAAGTACTTCCTGGTATGGTTACTGTACTGGTAACTCCCCAAAAGAATCTGGATTGTGGTGAGGGAACAGAGAAAAAAGCTCATTTAGGACCTGCACTTACGAAGGGGGTAGGCAGCTGTATATCAGGGAGTAAACCTTCTGAGAATAAAAACAGCTTCAGCTTGTTAAGGTAATTACACAGGGGAAAGGATAATGTACTGGGAACTCCTCAAAAGAATCTGATTTGTGGTGAGGGGAGAGAGATAAAAGCTCATTTAGGAACGACATGAACATGCTGCGTAGGTAGCTGTTTATCAGTAAATATCTCCACTGAGATTAAGAAAAGCAGTAGCTTAATAAATTAAGTACTTCCTGGTATGGTTACTGTACTGGTAACTCCCCAAAAGAATCTGGATTGTGGTGAGGGAACAGAGAAAAAAGCTCATTTAGGACCTGCACTTACGAAGGGGGTAGGCAGCTGTATATCAGGGAGTAAACCTTCTGAGAATAAAAACAGCTGGAGCTCGTTAAGGTAATTACACAGGGGAAAGGATAATGTACTGGGAACTCCTCAGAAGAATCTGATTTGTGGTGAGGAGAAAGATAAAACCTCATTTAGGAACGACATGTACATGCTGCGTAGGTAGCTGTTTATCAGTAAATATCCACTGAGATTAAGAAAAGCAGTAGCTTAATAAATTAAGTACTTCCTGGTATGGTTACTGTACTGGTAACTCCCCAAAAGAATCTGGATTGTGGTGAGGGAACAGAGAAAAAAGCTCATTTAGGACCTGCACTTACGAAGGGGGTAGGCAGCTGTATATCAGGGAGTAAACCTTCTGAGAATAAAAACAGCTGGAGCTTGTTAAGGTAATTACACAGAGGAAAGGATAATGTACTGGGAACTCCTCAGAAGAATCTGATTTGTGGTGAGGGGAGAGAGATAAAAGCTCATTTAGGAACGACATGAACATGCTGCGTAGGTAGCTGTTTATCAGTAAATATCCCCACTGAGATTAAGAAAAGCAGTAGCTTAATAAATTAAGTACTTCCGGGTATGGTTACTGTACTGGTAACTCCCCAAAAGAATCTGGATTGTGGTGAGGGAACAGAGAAAAAACCTCATTTAGGACCTGCACTTACGAAGGGGGTAGGCAGCTGTATATCAGGGAGTAAACCTTCTGAGAATAAAACCACCTGGAGCTTGTTATGGTAATTACACAGGTGAAAGGATAAAGTACTGGGAACTCCTCAGAAGAATCTGATTTGTGGTGAGGGGAGAGAGATTAAAGCTCATTTAGGAACGACATGAACATGCTGCGTAGGTAGCTGTTTATCAGTAAATATCTCCACTGAGATTAAGAAAAGCAGTAGCTTAATAAATTAAGTACTTCCTGGTATGGTTACTGTTCTGGTAACTCCCCAAAAGTATCTGGATTGTGGTGAGGGAACAGAGAAGAAAGCTCATTTAGGCCCTGCACTTACGAAGGGGGTAGGCAGCTGTATATCAGGGAGTGAACCTTCTGAGAATAAAAAACAGCTGGAGCTTGTTAAGGTAATTACACAGGGGAAAGGATAATGTACTGGGAACTCCTCAGAAGAATCTGATTTGTGGTGAGGGGGAGAGAGATAAAAGCTCATTTAGTACGACATGAACATGCTGCGTAGGTAGCTGTTTATCAGTAAATTATCTCACTGAGATTAAGAAAAGCAGTAGCTTAATAAATTAAGTACTTCCTGGTATGGTTACTGTACTGGTAACTCCCCAAAGAATCTGGTATTTGATGAGGGAACAGAGCAAAAAGCTCATTTAGGACCTGCACTTACGAAGGGGGGTAGGCCAGCTGTATATCAGGGAGTAAAACCTTCTGAGAATAAAAACAGCTGGAGCTTGTTAAGGTAATTACACAGGGAAAGGATAATTACTGGGAACTCCTCAGAAGAATCTGCTTTGTGGTGAGGGGAGAGAGATAAAAAGGTCATTTAGAACGACATGAACATGCTGCGTAGGTAGCTGTTTATCAGTAAATATCTCCACTGAGATTAAGAAAAGCAGTAGCTTAATAAATTAAGTACTTCCTGGTATGGTTACTGTACTGGTAACTCCCAAAAGAATCTGGATTGTGGTGAGGGAACAGAGAAAAGAGCTCATTTAGGACCTGCATTTACGAAGGGGTTAGGCAGCTGTATATCAGGGAGTAAACCTTCTGAGTATAAAAACATCTGGAGCTGGTTAAGGTAATTACACAGGGGAAAGGATAATGTACTGGGAACTCCTCAGAAGAATCTGATTTGTGGTGAGGGGAGAGAGATAAAAGCTCATTTAGGAACGACATGAACATGCTGCGTAGCTAGCAGTTTATCAGTAAATATCTCCACTGAGATTAAGAAAAGCAGTAGCTTAATAAATTAAGTACTTCCTGGAATGGTTACTGTACTAGTAACTCCGCAAACGAATCTGGATGTGGTGAGGGAACAGAGAAAAAAGCTCATTTAGGACCCTGCACTACGAAGGAATATGCAGCAGTATTTCAGGAAGTAAACCTTCTGAGAATAAAAACGGCTGGAGCTTGTTAAGGTAATTACACAAGGGAAAGGATAATGTACTGGGAACTCCTCAGAAGAATCTGATTTGTGGTGAGGGGAGAGAGATAAAAGCTCATTTAGGAACGACATGAACATGCTGCGTTGGTAGCTGTTTATCAGTAAATATCTCCACTGAGATTAAGAAAAGCATTAGCTTGCTGGGGATATAGCCTAGTGGCAAGAGTGCCTGCCCTCGTATACATGAGGGACCTGGGTTCGATTCCCCAGCACCACATATACAGAAAATGGCCAGAGGTGGCGCTGCGGCTCAAGTGGCAGAGTGCTTGCCTTGAGCAAAAAGAAGCCAGGGACAGTGCTCAGGCCCTGAGTCCAAGTCCCAGGACTGGCCAAAAAAAAAAAAAAAAAAGAAAAGCAGTAGCTTAATAAATTAGGTACTTCCTGGTATGGTTACTGTACTGGTAACTCCCCAAAAGAATCTGGATTGTGTTGAGGGAACACAGAAAAAAGCTCATTTAGGACCTGCACTTACGAAGTGGGTAGGCAGCTGTATATCAGGGAGTAAACCATCTGAGAATAAAAACAGCTGGAGCTTGTTAAGGTAATTACACAGGGCAAAGGATAATGTACAGGGAACTCCTCAGAAGAATCTGATTTGTGGTGAGGGGAGAGAGATAAAAGCTCATTTAGGAACGACATGAACATGCTGCGTAGGTAGCTGTTTATCAGTAAATATCTCCACTGAGAATAAGAAAAGCAGTAGCTTAATAAATTAAGTACTTCCTGATATGGTTACTACACTGGTAACTCCCCAAAAGAATCTGGATTTTGGTGAGGGAACAGAGAAAAAGCTCATTTAGGACCTGCACTTACGAACGGGGTAGACAGCTGTATATCAGGGAGTAAACCTTCTGACAATAAAAACAGCTAGAGCTTGTTAAGGTAATTACACAGGGGAAAGGATAATGTATGGGAACTCCTCAGAAGAATCTGATTTGTGGTGAGGGAGAGAGATAATAGCTCATTTAGGAACGACATGAACATGCTGCGTACGTTGCTGTTTATCAGTAAATATCTCCACTAAGATTAAGAAAAGCGAGTAGATTAATAAATTAAGTACTTCCTGGTATGGTTACTGTACTGGTAACTCCCCAAAAGGAATCTCTATTGTGGTGAGTGAATAGAGAAAAAAAGCTCATTTAGGACCTGCACTTACGAAGGGGGTAGGCAGCTGTATATTAGGGAGTAAACCTTCTGAGAATAAAAACAGCTGGAGCTTGTTAAGGTAATTACACACGGGAAAGGATAATGTACTGGAACTCCTCAGAAGAATCTGATTTGTGGTGAGGGGAGAGAGATAAAAGCTCATTTAGGAACGACATGAACATGCTGCGTAGGAAGCTGTTTATCAGTAAATATCTCCACTGAGATTAAGGAAAAGCAGTAGCTTAATAAATTAAGTACTTCCTGGTATGGTTACTGTACTGGTAACTCCCCAAAAGAATCTGGATTGTGGTGAGGGAACAGAGAAAAAAGCTCATTTAGGACCTGCACTTACGAAGGGGGGTAGGCAGCTGTATATCAGGGAGTAAACCTTCTGAGAAATAAAAACAGCTGGAGCTTGTTAAGGTAATTACACAGGGGAAAGGATAATGTACTGGAACTCCTCAGAAGAATCTGATTTGTGGTGAGGGGAGAGAGATAAAAGCTCATTTAAGAACGACATGAACATGCTGCGTACGTAGCTGTTTATCAGTAAATACTCCACTGAGATTAAGAAAAGCAGTAGCTTAATAAATTAAGTAATTCCTGGTATGGTTACTGTACTGGTAACTCCCCAAAAGAATCTGGATTGTGGTGAGTGAACAGAGAAAAAGCTCAAATAGGACCTGCACTTACGAAGGGGGGGTAGGCAGCTGTATATCAGGGAGTAAACCTTCAGAGAATAAAAACAGCTGGAGCTTGTTAAGGTAATTACACAGGGGAAAGGATAATGTACTGGGAACTCCTCAGAAGAATGTGATTTGTGGTGAGGGGAGAGAGATAAAAGCTCATTTAGGAACGACATGAACAGTGCTCCGTACGTAGCTGTTTATTAGTAAATATCTCCACTGAGATTAAGAAAAGCAGTAGCTTAATAAATAAGTACTTCCTGGTATGGTTACTGTACTGGTTACTCCCCAAAAGAATCTGGATTGTGGTGAGGAACAGAGAAAGATGCTCAATTAGGACCTGCACATACGAAGGGGGTAGGCAGCAGTACAGTCAGGGGAGTAACCTTCTGAGAATAAAAACAGCTGGGAGCTTGTTAAGGTAATTACACAGGGAAAGGATAATATACTGGGAACTCCTCAGAAGAATCTGATTTTTGGTTGAGGGGAAAGAGATAAAAAGCTCATTTAGCAACGACATGAACATGCTGCGTAGGTAGCTGTTTATCAGGAAATATCTCCACTGAGATTAAGAAAAGCGAGTAGCTTAATAAATAAGTACTTCCTGGTATGGTTACTGTACTGGTAACTCCCCAAAAGAATATGGATTGTGGGTGAGGGAACAGAGAAAAAAGCTCATTTAGGACCTGCACTTACGAAGGGCGTAGGCAGCTGTATATCAAGAAGTAAACCTTCTCAGAATAAAAACAGCTGGAGCTTGTTAAGGAAATTAAACAGGGGAAAGGATAATGT
>NW_025957248.1:0-47838 GCF_023159225.1 Perognathus longimembris pacificus | reverse complement strand
CTGTTTAATTACCTTAACAAGCTCCAGCTGTTTTTATTCTGACAAGGTTTACTCCCTGATATACAGCTGCCTACCCCCTTCGTAAGTGCAGGTCCTAAATGAGCTTTTTTCTCTGTTCCCTCACCACAATCCATATTCTTTTGGGGAGTTACCAGTACAGTAACCATACCAGGAAGTACTTAATTTATTAAGCTACTGCTTTTCTTAATCTCAGTGGAGATATTTACTGATAAACAGCTACCTACGCAGCATGTTCATGTCGTTGCTAAATGAGCTTTTATCTCTCTCCCCTCACCAAAAATCAGATTCTTCTGAGGAGTTCCCAGTACATTATCCTTTCCCCTGTGTAATTACCTTAACAAGCTCCAGCTGTTTTTATTCTCAGAAGGTTTACTCCCTGATATACAGCTGCCTACCCCCTTCATAAGTGCAGGTCATAAATGAGCTTTTTTCTCTGTTCCCTCACCACAATCCAGATTCTTTTGGGGAGTTACCAGTACAGTAACCATACCAGGAAGTACTTAATTTATTAAGCTACTGCTTTTCTTAATCTCAGTGGAGATATTTACTGATAAACAGCTACCTACGCAGCATGTTCGTGTCGTTCCTAAATGAGCTTTTATCTCTCTCCCTTCACCACAAATCAGATTCTTCTGAAGAGTTCCCAGTACATTATCCTTTCCCCTGTGTAATTACCTTATCAAGCTCCAGCTGTTTTTATTCTCAGAAAGTTTACTCCCTAATATACAGCTGCCTACCCCCTTCGTATGTGCAGGTCCTAAATGAGCTTTTTCTCTGTTCCCTCACCACAATCCAGATTCTTTTGGGGAGTTATCAGTACAGTAATCATACCAGGAAGTACTTAATTTATTAAGCTACTGCTTTTCTTAATCTTAGTGGAGATATTTACTGATAAACAGCAACGTACGCAGCATGTTCATGTCGTTCCTAAATGAGCTTTTATCTCTCTCCCCTCACCACAAATCAGACTCTTCTGAGGAGTTCCCAGTACATTATCCTTTCCCCAATGTAATTACCTTAACAAGCTCCAGCTGTTTTTATTCTAAGAAGTTTTACTCCCTGATATACAGCTGTCTACCCCGTTCGTAAGTGCAGGTCCTAAATTAGCTTTTTTCTCTGTTCCCTCACCACAATCCAGATTCTGTTGGGGAGTTACCAGTATAGTAACTATACCAGGAAGTACTTAATTTATTAAGCTATTGCTTTTCTTAATCTCAGTGGAGGTATTTACTGATAAACAGCTACGTACGCAGCATGTTCATGTCGTTCCTAAATGAGCTTTTATCTCTCTCCCCTCACCAAAAATCAGATTCTTCTGAGGAGTTCCCAGTACATTATCCTTTTCCCTGTGTAATTACCTTAACAAGCTCCAGCTGTTTTTATTCTCAGAAGGTTTACTCCCTGATGTACTGCTGCCTACCCCCTTCGTAAGTGCAGTCCTAATTGAGCTTTTTTCTCTGTTCCCTCACCACAATCCAGATTCTTTTGGGGAGTTACCAGTACAGTAACCATACCAGGAAGTACTTAATTTATTAAGCTACTGCTTTTCTTAATCTCAGTGGAGATATTTACTGATAAACAGCTACCTACGCAGCATGTTCATGTCGTTCATAAATGAGCTTTTATCTCTCTCCCCTCACCACGAATCAGATTCTTCTGAGGGGTTCCCTGTACATTATCCTTTCCCCTGTGTAATTACCTTAACAAGCTCCAGCTGTTTTTATTCTCAGAAGGTTTACTCCCTGATATACAGCTGCCTACCCCCTTCGTAAGTGCAGGTCTTAAATGAGCTTTTTTCTCTGTTCCCTCACCACAATCCAGATTCTTTTGGGGAGTTACCAGTACAGTAACCAGACCAGGAAGTACTTAATTTATTAAGCTACTGCTTTTCTTAATCTCAGTGGAGATATTTACTGATAAACAGCTACCTACGCAGCATGTTCATGTCGTTGCTAAATGAGCTTTTATCTCTCTCCACTCACCAAAAATCAGATACTTCTGAGGAGTTCCCAGTACATTATCCTTTCCCCTGTTTAATTACCTTAACAAGCTCCAGCTGTTTTTATTCTGACAAGGTTTACTCCCTGATATACAGTTGCCTACCCCCTTCGTAAGTGCAGGTCCTAAATGAGCTTTTTTCTCTGTTCCCTCACCACAATCCATATTCTTTTGGGGAGGTTACCAGTACAGTAACCATACCAGGAAGTACTTAATTTATTAAGCTACTGCTTTCTTAATCTCAGTGGAGATATTTACTGATAAACAGCTACCTACGCAGCATGTTCATGTCGTTGCTAAATGAGCTTTTATCTCTCTCCCCTCACCAAAAATCAGATTCTTCTGAGGAGTTCCCAGTACATTATCCTTTCCCCTGTGTAATTACCTTAACAAGCTCCAGGTGTTTTTATTCTCAGAAGGTTTACTCCCTGATATACAGCTGCCTACCCCCTTCGTAAGTGCAGGTCCTAAATGAGCTTTTTTCTCTGTTCCCTCACCACAATCCAGATTCTTTTGGGAGTTACCAGTACAGTAACCATACCAGGAAGTACTTAATTTATTAAGCTACTGCTTTTCTTAATCTCAGTGGAGATATTTACTGATAAACAGCTACCTACGCAGCATGTTCATGTCTTTCCTAAATGAGCTTTTATCTCTCTCCCCTCACCACGAATCAGATTCTTCTGAGGGGTTCCCTGTACATTATCCTTTCCCCTGTGTAATTACCTTAACAAGCTCCAGCTGTTTTTATTCTCAGAAGGTTTACTCCCTGATATACAGCTGCCTACCCCCTTCGTAAGTGCAGGTCCTAAATGAGCTTTTTTCTCTGTTCCCTCACCACAATCCAGATTCTTTTGGGGAGTTACCAGTACAGTAACCATACCAGGAAGTACTTAATTTATTAAGCTACTGCTTTTCTTAATCTCAGTGGAGATATTTACTGATAAACAGCTACCTACGCAGCATGTTCATGTCGTTGCTAAATGAGCTTTTATCTCTCTCCCCTCACCAAAAATCAGATACTTCTGAGGAGTTCCCAGTACATTATCCTTTCCCCTGTTTAATTACCTTAACAAGCTCCAGCTGTTTTTATTCTGACAAGGTTTACTCCCTGATATACAGCTGCCTACCCCCTTCGTAAGTGCAGGTCCTAAATGAGCTTTTTTCTCTGTTCCCTCACCACAATCCATATTCTTTTGGGGAGTTACCAGTACAGTAACCATACCAGGAAGTACTTAATTTATTAAGCTACTGCTTTTCTTAATCTCAGTGGAGATATTTACTGATAAACAGCTACCTACGCAGCATGTTCATGTTGTTGCTAAATGAGCTTTTATCTCTCTCCCCTCACCAAAAATCAGATTCTTCTGAGGAGTTCCCATTACATTATCCTTTCCCTGTGTAATTACCTTAACAAGCTCCAGCTGTTTTTATTCTCAGAAGGTTTACTCCCTGATATACAGCTGCCTACCCCCTTCATAAGTGCAGGTCATAAATGAGCTTTTTTCTCTGTTCCCTCACCACAATCCAGATTCTTTTGGGGAGTTACCAGTACAGTAACCATACCAGGAAGTACTTAATTTATTAAGCTACTGCTTTTCTTAATCTCAGTGGAGATATTTACTGATAAACAGCTACCTACGCAGCATGTTCGTGTCGTTCCTAAATGAGCTTTTATCTCTCTCCCTTCAGCACAAATCAGATTCTTCTGAAGAGTTCCCAGTACATTATCCTTTCCCCTGTGTAATTACCTTAACAAGCTCCAGCTGTTTTTATTCTCAGAAAGTTTACTCCCTAATATACAGCTGCCTACCCCCCTTCGTATGTGCAGGTCCTAAATGAGCTTTTTTCTCTGTTCCCTCACCACAATCCAGATTCTTTTGGGGAGTTATCAGTACAGTAATCATACCAGGAAGTACTTAATTTATTAAGCTACTGCTTTTCTTAATCTTAGTGGAGATATTTACTGATAAACAGCAACGTACGCAGCATGTTCATGTCGTTCCTAAATGAGCTTTTATCTCTCTCCCCTCACCACAAATCAGACTCTTCTGAGGAGTTCCCAGTACATTATCCTTTCCCCAATGTAATTACCTTAACAAGCTCCAGCTGTTTTTATTCTAAGAAGTTTTACTCCCTGATGTACAGCTGTCTACCCCGTTCGTAAGTGCAGGTCCTAAATTAGCTTTTTTCTCTGTTCCCTCACCACAATCCAGATTCTGTTGGGGAGTTACCAGTATAGTAACTATACCAGGAAGTACTTAATTTATTAAGCTATTGCTTTTCTTAATCTCAGTGGAGGTATTTACTGATAAACAGCTACGTACGCAGCATGTTCATGTCGTTCCTAAATGAGCTTTTATCTCTCTCCCCTCACAAAAATCAGATTCTTCTGAGGAGTTCCCAGTACATTATCCTTTTCCCTGTGTAATTACCTTAACAAGCTCCAGCTGTTTTTATTCTCAGAAGGTTTACTCCCTGATGTACTGCTGCCTACCCCCTTCGTAAGTGCAGGTCCTAATTGAGCTTTTTTCTCTGTTCCCTCACCACAATCCAGATTCTTTTGGGGAGTTACCAGTACAGTAACCATACCAGGAAGTACTTAATTTATTAAGCTACTGCTTTTCTTAATCTCAGTGGAGATATTTACTGATAAACAGCTACCTACGCAGCATGTTCATGTCGTTCCTAAATGAGCTTTTATCTCTCTCCCCTCACCACGAATCAGATTCTTCTGAGGGGTTCCCTGTACATTATCCTTTCCCCTGTGTAATTACCTTAACAAGCTCCAGCTGTTTTTATTCTCAGAAGTTTTACTCCCTGATATACAGCTGCCTACCCCCTTCGTAAGTGCAGGTCTTAAATGAGCTTTTTTCTCTGTTCCCTCACCACAATCCAGATTCTTTTGGGGAGTTACCAGTACAGTAACCAGACCAGGAAGTACTTAATTTATTAAGCTACTGCTTTTCTTAATCTCAGTGGAGATATTTACTGATAAACAGCTACCTACGCAGCATGTTCATGTCGTTGCTAAATGAGCTTTTATCTCTCTCCCCTCACCAAAAATCAGATACTTCTGAGGAGTTCCCAGTACATTATCCTTTCCCCTGTTTAATTACCTTAACAAGCTCCAGCTGTTTTTATTCTGAGAAGGTTTACTTCTTGATATACAGCTGCCTACCCCCTTCGTAAGTGCAGGTCCTAAATGAGCTTTTTTCTCTGTTCCCTCACCACAATCCATATTCTTTTGGGGAGTTACCAGTACAGTAACCATACCAGGAAGTACTTAATTTATTAAGCTACTGCTTTTCTTAATCTCAGTGGAGATATTTACTGATAAACAGCTACCTACGCAGCATGTTCATGTCGTTGCTAAATGAGCTTTTATCTCTTTCCCCTCACCAAAAATCAGATTCTTCTGAGGAGTTCCCAGTACATTATCCTTTCCCCTGTTTAATTACCTTAACAAGCTCCAGCTGTTTTTATTCTCAGAAGGTTTACTCCCTGATATACAGCTGCCTACCCCCTTCGTAAGTGCAGGTCCTAAATGAGCTTTTTTCTCTGTTCCCTCACCACAATCCAGATTCTTTTGGGGAGTTACCAGTACAGTAACCATACCAGGAAGTACTTAATTTATTAAGCTACTGCTTTTTCTTAATCTCAGTGGAGATATTTACTGATAAACAGCTTCCTACGCAGCATGTTCATGTCGTTCCTAAATGAGCTTTTATCTCTCTCCCTTCACCACAAATCAGATTCTTCTGAGGAGTTCCCAGTACATTATCCTTTCCCCTGTGTAATTACCTTAACAAGCTCCAGCTGTTTTTATTCTCAGAAGGTTTACTCCCTAATATACAGCTGCCTACCCCCTTCGTATGTGCAGGTCCTAAATGAGCTTTTTTCTCTGTTCCCTCACCACAATAGAGATTCTTTTGGGGAGTTATCAGTACAGTAACCATACCAGGAAGGACTTAATTTATTAAGCTACTGCTTTTCTTAATCTTAGTGGAGATATTTACTGATAAACAGCAACGTACGCAGCATGTTCATGTCGTTCCTAAATGAGCTTTTATCTCTCTCCCCTCACCACAAATCAGACTCTTCTGAGGAGTTCCCAGTACATTATCCTTTCCCCTGTGTAAGTACCTTAACAAGCTCCAGCTGTTTTTATTCTCAGTAGTTTTACGCCCTGATATACAGCTGTCTACTCCGTTCGTAATTGCAGGTCCTAAATTAGCTTTTTTCTCTGTTCCATCACCACAATCCAGATTCTGTTGGGGAGTTACCAGTATAGTAACTATACCAGGAAGTACTTAATTTATTAAGCTATTGCTTTTCTTAATCTCAGTGGAGATATTTACTGATAAACAGCTACGTACGCAGCATGTTCATGTCGTTCCTAAATGAGCTTTTATCTCTCTCCCCTCACCACAAATCAGATTCTTCTGAGGAGTTCCCAGTATATTATCCTTTCCCCTGTTTAATTACCTTAACAAGCTGCAGCTGTTTTTATTCTCAGAAGGTTTACTCCCTGATGTACTGCTGCCTACCCCCTTCGTATGTGCAGGTCCTATTTGAGCTTTTTTCTCTGTTCCCTCACCACAATCCAGATTCTTTTGGGGAGTTACCAGTACAGTAACCATACCAGGAAGTACTTAATTTATTAAGCTACTGCTTTTCTTAATCTCAGTGGAGATATTTACTAATAAACAGCTACGTACGGAGCATGTTCATGTCGTTCCTAAATGAGCTTTTATCTCTCTCCCCTCACCACAAATCACATTCTTCTGAGGAGTTCCCAGTACATTATCCTTTCCCCTGTGTAATTACCTTAACAAGCTCCAGCTGTTTTTATTCTCTGAAGGTTTACTCCCTGATATACAGCTGCCTACCCCCTTCGTAAGTGCAGGTCCTATATGAGCTTTTTCTCTGTTCACTCACCACAATCCAGATTCTTTTGGGGAGTTACCAGTACAGTAACCATACCAGGAAGTACTTAATTTATTAAGCTACTGCTTTTCTTAATCTCAGTGGAGATATTTACTGATAAACAGCTACGTACGCAGCATGTTCATGTCGTTCTTAAATGAGCTTTTATCTCTCTCCCCTCACCACAAATCAGATTCTTCTGAGGAGTTCCCAGTACATTATCCTTTCCCCTGTGTAATTACCTTAACAAGCTCCAGCTGTTTTTATTCTCAGAAGGTTTACTCCCTGATATACAGCTGCCTACCCCCTTCGTAAGTGCAGGTCCTAAATGAGCTTTTTTCTCTGTTCCCTCACCACAATCCAGATTCTTTTGGGGAGTTACCAGTACAGTAACCATACCAGGAAGTACTTAATTTATTAAGCTACTGCTTTTCTTAATCTCAGTGGAGATATTTACTGATAAACAGCTTCCTACGCAGCATGTTCATGTCGTTCCTAAATGAGCTTTTATCTCTCTCCCCTCACCACAAATCAGACTCTTCTGAGGAGTTCCCAGTACATTATCCTTTCCCCTGTGTAATTACCTTAACAAGCTCCAGCTGTTTTTATTCTCAGTAGTATTACTCCCTGATATACAGCTGTCTACCCCGTTCGTAATTGCAGGTCCTAAATTAGCTTTTTTCTCTGTTCCATCACCACAATCCAGATTCTGTTGGGGAGTTACCAGTATAGTAACTATACCAGGAAGTACTTAATTTATTAAGCTATTGCTTTTCTTAATCTCAGTGGAGATATTTACTGATAAACAGCTACGTACGCAGCATGTTCATGTCGTTCCTAAATGAGCTTTTATCTCTCTCCCCTCACCACGAATCAGATTCTTCTGAGGGGTTCCCTGTACATCATCCTTTCCCCTGTGTAATTACCTTAACAAGCTCCAGCTGTTTTTATTCTCAGAAGGTTTACTCCCTGATATACAGCTGCCTACCCCCTTCGTAAGTGCAGGTCCTAAATGAGCTTTTTTCTCTGTTCCCTCACCCAATCCAGATTCTTTTGGGGAGTTACCAGTACAGTAACCATACCAGGAAGTACTTAATTTATTAAGCTACTGCTTTTCTTAATCTTAGTGGAGATATTTACTGATAAACAGCAACGTACGCAGCATGTTCATGTCGTTCCTAAATGAGCTTTTATCTCTCTCCCCTCACCACAAATCAGACTCTTCTGAGGAGTTCCCAGTACATTATCCTTTCCCCTGTGTAATTACCTTAACAAGCTCCAGCTGTTTTTATTCTCAGTAGTATTACTCCCTGATATACAGCTGTCTACCCCGTTCGTAATTGCAGGTCCTAAATTAGCTTTTTTCTCTGTTCCATCACCACAATCCAGATTCTGTTGGGGAGTTACCAGTATAGTAACTATACCAGGAAGTACTTAATTTATTAAGCTATTGCTTTTCTTAATCTCAATGGAGATATTTACTGATAAACAGCTACGTACGCAGCATGTTCATGTCGTTCCTAAATGAGCTTTTATCTCTCTCCCCTCACCACGAATCAGATTCTTCTGAGGGGTTCCCTGTACATCATCCTTTCCCCTGTGTAATTACCTTAACAAGCTCCAGCTGTTTTTATTCTCAGAAGGTTTACTCCCTGATATACAGCTGCCTACCCCCTTCGTAAGTGCAGGTCCTAAATGAGCTTTTTTCTCTGTTCCCTCACCCAATCCAGATTCTTTTGGGGAGTTACCAGTACAGTAACCATACCAGGAAGTACTTAATTTATTAAGCTACTGCTTTTCTTAATCTCAGTGGAGATATTTACTGATAAACAGCTACGTATGCAGCATGTTCATGTCGTTCTTAAATGAGCTTTTATCTCTCTCCCCTCACCACAAATCAGATTCTTCTGAGGAGTTCCCAGTACATTATCCTTTCCCCTGTGTAATTACCTTAACAAGCTCCAGCTGTTTTTATTCTCAGAAGGTTTACTCCCTGATATACAGCTGCCTACCCCCTTCGTAAGTGCAGGTCCTAAATGAGCTTTTTTCTCTTTTCCCTCACCACAATCCAGATTCTTTCGGGGAGTTACCAGTACAGTATCCATACCAGGAAGTACTTAATTTATTAAACTACTGCTTTTCTTAATCTCAGTGGAGATATTTACTGATAAACAGCTACGTACGCAGCATGTTCATGTCGTTCCTAAATGAGCTTTTATCTCTCTCCCCTCACCACAAATCAGATTCTTCTGAGGATTTCCCAGTACATTATCCTTTCCCCTGTGTAATTACCTTAACAAGCTCCAGCTGCTTTTATTCTCAGAATGTTTACTCCCTGATGTACTGCTACCTACCCCCTTCGTAAGTGCAGGTCCTAAATGAGCTTTTTTCTCTTTTCCCTCACCACAATCCAGATTCTTTCGGGGAGTTACCAGTACAGTAACCATACCAGGAAGTACTTAATTTATTAAGCTACTGCTTTTCTTAATCTCAGTGGAGATATTTACTGATAAACAGCTACCTACGCAGCATGTTCATGTCGTTCCTAAATGAGATTTTATCTCTCTCCCCTCACCACAAATCAGATTCTTCTGAGGAGTTCCCAGTACATTATCCTTTCCCCTGTGCAATTACCTTAACTAGCTCCAGCTGTTTTTATTCTCAGAAGCTTTACTCCCTGATATACAGCTGCCTACCCCCTTCGTAAGTGCAGGTCCTAAATGAGCTTTTTTCTCTGTTCCCTCACCACAATCCAGATTCTTTTGGGGAGTTACCAGTACAGTAACCATACCAGGAAGTACTTAATTTATTAAGCTACTGCTTTTCTTAATCTCAGTGGAGATATTTACTGATAAACAGCTACCTACGCACCATGTTCATGTCGTTCCTAAATGAGCTTTTATCTCTCTCCCTTCACCACAAATCAGATTCTTCTGAGGAGTTCCCAGTACATTATCCTTTCCCCTGTGTAATTACCTTAACAAGCTCCAGCTGTTTTTATTCTCAGAAGGTTTACTCCCTAATATACAGCTGCCTACCCCCTTCGTATGTGCAGGTCCTAAATGAGCTTTTTTTCTCTGTTCCCTCACCACAATCCAGATTCTTTTGGGGAGTTACCAGTACAGTAACGATACCAGGAAGTACTTAATTTATTAAGCTACTGCTTTTCTTAATCTCAGTGGAGATATTTACTGATAAACAGCTATGTACGCAGCATGTTCATGTCGTTCCTAAATGAGCTTTTATCTCTCTCCCCTCACCACAAATCAGATTCTTCTGAGGAGTTCCCAGTACATTATCCTTTCCCCTGTGTAATTACCTTAACAAGCTCCAGCTGTTTTTATTCTCAGAAGGTTTACTCCCTGATGTACTGCTGCCTACCCCCTTCGTAAGTGCAGGTCCTAATTGAGCTTTTTTCTCTGTTCCCTCAACACAATCCAGATTCTTTTGGGGAGTTACCAGTACAGTAACCATAACAGGAAGTACTTAATTTATTAAGCTACTGCTTTTCTTAATCTCAGTGGAGATATTTACTGATAAACAGCTACGTACGCAGCATGTTCATGTCGTTCCTAAATGAGCTTTTATCTCTCTCCCCTCACCACAAATCAGATTCTTCTGAGGAGTTCCCAGTACATTATCCTTTCCCCTGTGTAATTACCTTAACAAGCTCCAGCTGTTTTTATTCTCAGAATGTTTACTCCCTGATGTACTGCTGCCTACCCCCTTCGTAAGTGCAGGTCCTAAATGAGCTTTTTTCTCTTTTCCCTCACCACAATCCAGATTCTTTCGGGGAGTTACCAGTACAGTAACCATACCAGGAAGTACTTAATTTATTAAGCTACTGCTTTTCTTAATCTCAGTGGAGATATTTACTGATAAACAGCTACCTACGCAGCATGTTCATGTCGTTCCTAAATGAGCTTTTATCTCTCTCCCTTCACCACAAATCAGATTCTTCTGAGGAGTTCCCAGTACATTATCCTTTCCCCTGTGTAATTACCTTAACAAGCTCCAGCTGTTTTTATTCTCAGAAGGTTTACTCCCTAATATACAGCTGCCTACCGCCTTCGTAAGTGCAGGTCCTAAATGAGCTTTTTTCTCTGTTCCCACACCACAATCCAGATTCTTTTGGGGAGTTACCAGTACAGTAACCATACCAGGAAGTACTTAATTTATTAAGCTACTGCTTTTATTAATCTCAGTGGAGATATTTACTGATAAACAGCTACCTACGCAGCATGTTCATGTCGTTCCTAAATGAGATTTTATCTCTCTCCCCTCACCACAAATCAGATTCTTCTGAGGAGTTCCCAGTACATTATCCTTTCCCCTGTGCAATTACCTTAACAAGCTCCAGCTGTTTTTATTCTCAGAAGCTTTACTCCCTGATATACAGCTGCCTACCCCCTTCGTAAGTGCAGGTCCTAAATGAGCTTTTTTCTCTGTTCCCTCACCACAATCCAGATTCTTTTGGGGAGTTACCAGTACAGTAACCATACCAGGAAGTACTTAATTTATTAAGCTACTGCTTTTCTTAATCTCAGTGGAGATATTTACTGATAAACAGCTACCTACGCAGCATGTTCATGTCGTTCCTAAATGAGCTTTTATCTCTCTCCCTTCACCACAAATCAGATTCTTCTGAGGAGTTCCCAGTACATTATCCTTTCCGCTGTGTAATTACCTTAACAAGCTCCAGCTGTTTTCATTCTCAGAAGGTTTACTCCCTGATATACAGCCTTCTACCCCCTTCGTAAGTGCAGGTCCTAAATGAGCTTTTTTCTCTGTTCCCTCACCACAATAGAGATTCTTTTGGGGAGTTATCAGTACAGTAACCATACCAGGAAGTACTTAATTTATTAAGCTACTGCTTTTCTTAATCTTAGTTGAGATATTTACTGACAAACAGCAACGTACGCAGCATTTTCATGTCGTTCCTAAATGAGCTTTTATCTCTCTCCCCTCACCACAAATCAGACTCTTCTGAGGAATTCCCAGTACATTATCCTTTCCCCTGTGTAATTACCTTAACAAGCTCCAGCTGTTTTTATTCTCAGAATTTTTACTCCCTGATATACAGCTGCCTACCCCCTTCGTAAGTGCAGGTCCTAAAAGAGCTTTTTTCTCTGTTCCCTCACCACAATCCAGATTCTTTTGGGGAGTTACCAGTACAGTAACGATACCAGGAAGTACTTAATTTATTAAGCTACTGCTTTTCTTAATCTCAGTGGAGATATTTACTGATAAACAGCTACCTACGCAGCATGTTCATGTCGTTCCTAAATGAGCTTTTATCTCTCTCCCCTCACCACAAATCAGATTCTTCTGAGGAGTTCCCAGTACATTATCCTTTCCCCTGTGTAATTACCTTAACAAGCTCCAGCTGTTTTTATTCTCAGAAGGTTTACTCCCTGATATACAGCTGCCTACCCCCTTCGTAAGTGCAGGTCCTAAATGAGCTTTTTTCTCTGTTCCCTCACCACAATCCAGATTCTTTTGGGGAGTTACCAGTACAGTAACCATACCAGGAAGTACTTAATTTATTAAGCTACTGCTTTTCTTAATCTCAGTGGAGATATTTACTGATAAACAGCTACCTACGCAGCATGTTCATGTCGTTCCTAAATGAGCTTTTATCTCTCTCCCTTCACCACAAATCAGATTCTTCTGAGGAGTTTCAAGTACATTATCCTTTCCCCTGTGTAATTACCTTAACAAGCTCCAGCTGTTTTTATTCTCAGAAGGTTTACTCCCTAATATACAGCTGCCTACCCCCTTCGTATGTGCAGGTCCTAAATGAGCATTTTTCTCTATTCCCTCACCACAATAGAGATTCTTTTGGGGAGTTATCAGTACAGTAACCATACCAGGAAGTACTTAATTTATTAAGCTACTGCTTTTCTTAATCTTAGTGGAGATATTTACTGATAAACAGCAACGTACGCAGCATGTTCATGTCGTTCTTAATGAGCTTTTATCTCTCTCCCCTCACCACAAATCAGACTCTTCTGAGGAGTTCCCAGTACATTATCCTTTCCCCTGTGTAATTACCTTAACAAGCTCCAGCTGTTTTCATTCTCAGAAGGTTTACTCCCTGATATACAGCTGTCTACACCGTTCGTAATTGCATGTCCTAAATTAGCTTTTTTCTCTGTTCCCTCACCACAATCCAGATTCTGTTGGGGAGTTACCAGTATAGTAACTATACCAGGAAGTACTTAATTTATTAAGCTACTGCTTTTCTTAATCTCAGTGGAGATATTTACTGATAAACAGCTACGTACGCAGCATGTTCATGTCGTTCCTAAATGAGCTTTTATCTCTCTCCCCTCACCACAAATCAGATTCTTCTGAGGAGTTCACAGTACATTATCCTTTCCCGTGTGTAATTACCTTAACAAGCTCCAGCTGTTTTTATTCTCAGAAGGTTTACTCCCTGATATACTGCTGCCTACCCCGTTCGCAAGTGCAGGTCCTAAATGAGCTTTTTTCTCTGTTCCCTCACCACAATCCAGATTCTTTTGGGGAGTTTCCAGTACAGTAACCATACCAGGAAGTACTTAATTTATTAAGCTACTGCTTTTCTTAATCTCAGTGGAGATATTTACTGATAAACAGCTACCTACGCAGCATGTTCATGTCGTTCCTAAATGAGCTTTTATCTCTCTCCCCTCACCACAAATCAGATTCTTCTGAGGAGTTCCCAGTACATTATCCTTTCCCCTGTGTAATTACCTTAACAAGCTCCAGCTGTTTTTATTCTCAGAAGGTTTACTCCCCGATATACAGCTGCCTACCGCCTTCGTAAGTGCAGGTCCTAAATGAGCTTTTTCTCTGTTCCCACACCACAATCCAGATTCTTTTGGGGAGTTACCAGTACAGTAACCATACCAGGAAGTACTTAATTTATTAAGCTACTGCTTTTCTTAATCTCAGTGGAGATATTTACTGATAAACAGCTACCTACACAGCATGTTCATGTCGTTCCTAAATGAGCTTTTATCTCTCTCCCTTCACTTCAAATCAGATTCTTCTGAGGAGTTCCCAGTACATTATCCTTTCCCCTGTGTAATTACCTTAACAAGCTCCAGCTGTTTTTATTCTCAGAAGGTTTACTCCCTAATATACAGCTGCCTACCCCCTTCGTAAGTGCAGGTCCTAAATGAGCTTTTTTCTCTATTCCCTCACCACAATAGAGATTCTTTTGGGGAGTTACCAGTACAGTAACCATACCAGGAAGTACTTAATTTATTAAGCTACTGCTTTTTCTTAATCTTAGTGGAGATATTTACTGATAAACAGCAACGTACGCAGCATGTTCATGTCGTTCCTAAATGAGCTATTATCTCTCTCCCCTCACCACAAATCAGATTCTTCTGAGGAGTTCCCAGTACATTATCCTTTCCCCTGTGTAATTACCTTAACAAGCTCTAGCTGTTTTTATTGTCAGAAGGTTTACTCCCTGATATACAGCTGTCTACCCCGTTCGTAAGTGCAGGTCCTAAATGAGCTTTTTTCTCTGTTCCCTCACCAAAATCCAGATTCTTTTGGGGAGTTACCAGTGTAGTAACCATATCAGGAAGTACTTAATTTATTAAGCTACTGCTTTTCTTATTCTCAGTGGAGATATTTACTGATAAACAGCTACCTACGCAGCATGTTCATGTCGTTCCTAAATGAGCTTTTATCTCTCTCCCCTCACCACAAATCAGATTCTTCTGAGGAGTTCCCTGTACATTATCCTTTGCCCTGTGTAATTACCTTAACAAGCTCCAGCTGTTTTTATTCTCAGAAGGTTTACTCCCTGATATACAGCTGCCTACCCACTTCGTAAGTGCAGGTCCTAAATGAGCTTTTTTCTCTGTTCCCTCAACACAATCCAGATTCTTTTGGGGAGTTACCAGTACAGTAACCATACCAGGAAGTACTTAATTTATTAAGCTACTGCTTTTCTTTCTTTTTTTTTTTTTTTGGCCATTCCTGGGACTTGGACTCAGGGCCTGAGCACTGTCCCTGGCTTCTTTTTGCTCAAGGCTAGCACTATGCCACTTGAGCCGCAGCGCCACTTCTGGCCATTTTCTCTATATGTGGTGCTGGGGAATCGAACCCAGGTCCTCATGTATACGAGGCAGGCACTCTTGCCACTAGGCCATATCCCCAGCCAAGCTAATGCTTTTCTTAATCTCAGTGGAGATATTTACTGATAAACAGCTACCTACGCAGCATGTTCATGTCGTTCCTAAATGAGCTTTTATCTCTCTCCCCTCATCACAAATCAGATTCTTCTGAGGAGTTCCCAGTACATTATCCTTTCCCCTGTGTAATTACGTTAACAAGCTCCAGCTGTTTTTATTCTCAGATGGTTTACTCCCTGATATACAGCTGCGTACCCCCTTCGTAAGTGTAGGTCCTAAATGAGCTTTTTTCTCTGTTCCCTCACCACAATCCAGATTCTTTTGGGGAGTTACCAGTACAGTAACCATACCAGGAAGTAATTAATTTATTAAGCTACTGCTTTTCTTAATCTAAGTGCAGATATTTACTGATAAACAGCTACCTACGCAGCATGTTCATGTCGTTCCTAAATGAGCTTTTATCTCTCCTCCCTCACCACAAATCAGATTCTTCTGAGGAGTTCCCAGTACATTAACCTTTCCCCTGTGTAATTACCTTAACAAGAACCAGCTGTTTTTATTCTCAGAAGGTTTACTCCCTGATATACAGCTGCCTACCCCCTTCGTAAGTGCAGGTCCTAAATGAGCTTTTTTCTCTGTTCCCTCACCACAATCCAGACTCTTTTGGGGAGTTACCAGTACAGTATCCATAGCAGGAAGTACTTAATTTATTAAGCTACTGCTTTTCTTAATCTCTGTGGAGATATTTACTGATAAACAGCTACGTACACAGCATGTTCATGTCGTTCCTAAATGACCTTTTATCTCTCTCCCCTAACCACAAATCAGATTCTTCTGAGGAGTTCCCAGTACATTATCCTTTCCCTTGTGTAATTACCTTAACAAGTTCCAGCTGTTTTTATTCTCAGAAGGTTTACTTCCTGAAATACTGCTGCATACCCCTTCGTAAGTGCAAGTCATAAATGAGCTTTTTTCTCTGTTCCCTCACCACAATCCAGATTCGTTTGCGGAGATACCAGTACAGTAACCATTCCAGGAAGTACTTAATTTATTAAGCTACTGCTTTTCTTAATCTCAGTGGAGATATTTACTGATAAAAAGCTACCTACGCAGCATGTTCATGTCGTTCCTAAATGAGCTTTTATCTCTCTTCCCTCACCACAAATCAGATTCTTCTGAGGAGTTCCCAGTACTTTATCCTTTCCCCAGTGTAATAACCTTAACAAGCTACAGCTGTTTTTATTCTCAGAAGGTTTACTCCCTGATATACAGCTGCCTACCCCCTTCGTAAATGCAGGTCCTAAATGAGCTTTTTTCTCTGTTCCCTCACCACAATCCAGATTCTTTTGGGGAGTTACCAGTACAGTAACCATACCAGTAAGTACTTAATTTATTAAGCTACTGCTTTTCTTAATCTCAGTGGAGATATTTACTGATAAACAGCTACCTACGCAGCATGTTCATGTCGTTCCTAAATGAGCTTTTATCTCTCTCCCCTCACCACAAATCAGATTCTTCTGAGGAGTTCCCAGTACATTATCCTTTCCCTTGTGTAATTACCTTAAAAAGATCCAGCTGTTTTTATTCTCAGAAGGTTTACTTCCTGAAATACTGCTGCATACCCCCTTCGTAAGTGCAGGTCCTAAATGAGCTTTTTTCTCTATTCCGTCACCACAATCCAGATTAGTTTGGGGCGTTACCAGTACAGTAACCATTCCAGGAAGTACTTAATTTATTAAGCTACTGCTTTTCTTAATCTCAGTGGAGATATTTACTGATAAACAGCTACGTACGCAGCATGTTCATGTCGTTCCTAAATGAGCTTTTATCTCTCTCCCCTCACCACAAATCAGATTCTTCTCAGGAGTTCCCAGTACATTACCCTTTCCCCTGTGTAATTACCTTAACAAGCTCCAGCTGTTTTTATTCTCAGAAGGTTTACTCCCTGATATACAGCTGACTACCCCCTTCGTAAGTGCAGGTCCTAAATGAGCTTTTTTCTCTGTTCCCTCAACACAATCCAGATTCTTTTGGGGAGTTACCAGTACAGTAACCATACCAGGAAGTACCTAATTTATTAAGCTACTGCTTTTCTTTTTTTTTTTTTTTTTGGCCAGTCCTGGGACTTGGACTCAGGGCCTGAGCACTGTCCCTGGCTTCTTTTTGCTCAAGGCTAGCACTCTGCCACTTGAGCCGCAGCGCCACCTCTGGCCATTTTCTGTATATGAGGTGCTGGGGAATCGAACCCAGGTCCTCATGTATACGAGGCAGGCACTCTTGCCACTAGGCTATATCCCCAGCCAAGCTAATGCTTTTCTTAATCTCAGTGGAGATATTTACTGATAAACAGCTACCAACGCAGCATGTTCATGTCGTTCCTAAATGAGCTTTTATCTCTCTCCCCTCACCACAAATCAGATTCTTCTGAGGAGTTCCCAGTACATTATCCTTTCCCTTGTGTAATTACCTTAACAAGCTCCAGCCGTTTTTATTCTCAGAAAGTTTACTTCCTGAAATACTGCTGCATATCCCTTCGTAAGTGCAGGTCCTAAATGAGCTTTTTTCTCTGTTCCCTCACCACAATCCAGATTCGTTTGCGGAGTTACTAGTACAGTAACCATTCCAGGAAGTACTTAATTTATTAAGCTACTGCTTTTCTTAATCTCAGTGGAGATATTTACTGATAAACTGCTAGCTACGCAGCATGTTCATGTCGTTCCTAAATGAGCTTTTATCTCTCTCCCCTCACCACAAATCAGATTCTTCTGAGGAGTTCCCAGTACATTATCCTTTCCCCTGTGTAATTACCTTAACAAGCTCCAGATGTTTTTATTCTCAGAAGGTTTACTCCCTGATATACAGCTGCCTAACCCCTTCGTAAATGCAGGTCCTAAATGAGCTTTTTTCTCTGTTCCCTCACCACAATCCAGATTCTTTTGGGGAGTTACCAGTACAGTAACCATACCAGTATGTACTTAATTTATTAAGCTACTGCTTTTCTTAATCTAAGTGGAGATATTTACTGATAAACAGCTACCTACGCAGCATGTTCATGTCGTTCCTAAATGAGCTTTTATCTCTCTCCCCTCACCACAAATCAGATTCTTCTGAGGAGTTCCCAGTACATTATCCTTTCCCCTTGTGTAATTACCTTAACAAGCTCCAGCTGTTTTTATTCTCAGAAGGTGTACTCCCTGATATACAGCTGCCTACCACCTTCTTAAGTGCAGGTCCTAAATGAGCTTTTTTCTCTGTTCCCTCACCACAATCCAGATTCTTTTGGGGAGTTACCAGTACAGTAACCATACCAGGAAGTACTTCATTTATTAAGCTACTGCTTTTCTCAGTCTCAGTGGAGATATTTACTGATAAACAGCTACCTACGCAGCATGTTCATGTCGTTCCTAAATGTGTTTTATCTCTCACCCCTCACCACAAATCAGATTCTTCTGAGGAGTTCCCAGTACATTATCCTTTCCCCTGTGTAATTACCTTAACAAGCTCCAGCTGTTTTTATTCTCAGAAGGTTTACTCCCTGATATACAGCTGCCTACCCCCTTCGTAAGTGCAGGTCCTAAATGAGCTTTTTTCTCTGTTCCCTCACCACAATCCAGATTCTTTTGGGGAGTTACCAGTACAGTAACCATACTAGGAAGGACTTAATTTATTAAGCTACTGCTTTTCTTAATCTCAGTGGAGATATTTACTGCTAAACAGCTACGTATGCAGCATGTTCATGTCGTTCCTAAATGAGCTTTTATCTCTCTCCCCTCACCACAAATCAGATTCTTCTGAGGAGTTCCCTGTACTTTATCCTTTCCCCTGTGTAATTACCTTAAAAAGCTCAAGCTGTTTTTATTCTCAGAAGGTTTACTCCCTGATATACAGCTGCCTAACCCCTTCGTAAGTGCAGGTCCTAAATGAGCATTATTCTCTGTTCCCTCACCGCACCAGATTCTTTTGGGGAGTTACCAGTACAGTATCCATACCAGGAAGTACTTAATTTATTAAGCTACTGCTTTTCTTAATCTCAGTGGAGATATTTACTGATAAACAGCTACCTACGAACCATGTTCATGTCGTTCCTAAATGAGCTTTTATCTCTCTCCCCTCACCACAAATCAGATTCTTCTGAGGAGTTCCCAGTACATTATCCTTTCCCATGTGTAATTACCTTAACATGCTCCAGCGGTTTTTATTCTCAGAAGGTTTACTCCCTCATATACAGATGTCTACCCCCTTCGTAAGTGCAGGTCCTAAATGAGCTTTTTTCTCTGTCCCCTCACCACAATCCAGATTCTTTTGGGGAGTTACGAGTACAGTAACCATGCCAGGAAGTACTTAATTTATTAAGCTACTGCTTTTCTTAATCTCAGTGGAGATATTTACTGATAAACAGCTACCTACGCAGCATGTACATGTCGTTCCTAAATGAGCTTTTATCTCTCTCCCCTCACCACAAATCAGATTCTTCTGAGGAGTTCCCAGTACATTATCCTTTCCGCTGTGTAATTACCTTAACAAGCTCCAGCTCTTTTTATTCTCAGAAGGTTTACTCCCTGATATACAGCTGCCTACCCCCTTCGTAAGTGCAGGTCCTAAATGAGCTTTTTTCTCTGTTCCCTCACCACAATCCAGATTCTTTTGGGGAGTTACAAGTACAGTAACCATACGAGGAAGTACTTAATTTATTAAGCTACTGCTTTTCTTAATCTCAGTGGAGATATTTACTGATAAATAGCTACGTACGCAGCATGTTCATGTCGTTCCTAAATGAGTTTTATCTCTCTCCCCTCACCACAAATCAGATTCTTCTGAGGAGTTCCCAGTACATTATCCTTTCCCCTGTGTAATTACCTTAACAAGCTCCAGCTGTTTTTATTCTCAGAAGGTTTACTCCCTGATATACAGCTGCCTACCCCCTTCGTAAGTGCAGGTCCTAAATGAGATTTTTTCTCTATTCCCTCACCAAAATCCAGATTCTTTTGGGGAGTTACCAGTACAGGAACCATACCAGGAAGTACTTAATTTATTAAGCTACTGCTATTCTTAATCTCAGTGGAGATATTTACTGATAAACAGCTACCTACGCAGCATGTTCATGTCGTTCTTAAATGAGCTTTTATCTCTATCCCCTCACCACAAATCAGATTCTTCTGAGGAGTTCCCAGTACATTATCCTTTCCCCTGTGTAATTACCTTAACAAGCTCCAGCTGTTTTAATTCTCAGAAGGTTTACTCCCTGATATACAGCTGCCTACCCCCTTCGTAAGTGCAGGTCCTAAATGAGCTTTTTTCTCTGTTCCCTCAACACAATCCAGATTCTTTTGGGGAGTTACCAGTACAGTAACCATACCAGGAAGTACCTAATTTATTAAGCTACTGCTTTTCTTTTTTTTTTTTTTTTTGGCCAGTCCTGGGACTTTTACTCAGGGCCTGAGCACTGTCCCTGGCTTCTTTTTGCTCAAGGCTAGCACTCTGCCACTTGAGCCGCAGCGCCACCTCTGGCCATTTTCTGTATATGTGGTGCTGGGGAATCGAACCCAGGTCGTCATGTATACGAGGCAGGCACTCTTGCCACTAGGCTATATCCCCAGCCAAGCTAATGCTTTTCTTAATCTCAGTGGAGATATTTACTGATAAACAGCTACCAACGCAGCATGTTCATGTCGTTCCTAAATGAGCTTTTATCTCTCTCACCTCACCACAAATCAGATTCTTCTGAGGAGTTCCCAGTACATTATCCTTTCCCTTGTGTAATTACCTTAACAAGCTCCAGCCGTTTTTATTCTCAGAAGGTTTACTTCCTGAAATACTGCTGCATATCCCTTCGTAAGTGCAGGTCCTAAATGAGCTTTTTTCTCTGTTCCCTCACCACAATCCAGATTCGTTTGCGGAGTTACTAGTACAGTAACCATTCCAGGAAGTACTTAATTTATTAAGCTACTGCTTTTCTTAATCTCAGTGGAGATATTTACTGATAAACTGCTAGCTACGCAGCATGTTCATGTCGTTCCTAAATGAGCTTTTATCTCTCTCCCCTCACCACAAATCAGATTCTTCTGAGGAGTTCCCAGTACATTATCCTTTCCCCTGTGTAAATACCTTAACAAGCTCCAGATGTCTTTATTCTCAGAAGGTTTACTCCCTGATATACAGCTGCCTAACCCCTTCGTAAATGCAGGTCCTAAATGAGCTTTTTTCTCTGTTCCCTCACCACAATCCAGATTCTTTTGGGGAGTTACCAGTACAGTAACCATACCAGTATGTACTTAATTTATTAAGCTAATGCTTTTCTTAATCTAAGTGGAGATATTTACTGATAAACAGCTACCTACGCAGCATGTTCATGTCGTTCCTAAATGTGTTTTATCTCTCTCCCCTCACCACAAATCAGATTCTTCTGAGGAGTTCCCAGTACATTATCCTTTCCCCTGTGTAATTACCTTAACAAGCTCCAGCTGTTTTTATTCTCAGAAGGTTTACTCCCTGATATACAGCTGCCTACCCCCTTCGTCAGTGCAGGTCCTAAATGAGCTTTTTTCTCTGTTCCCTCACCACAATCCAGATTATTTTGGGGAGTTACCAGTACAGTAACCATACCAGGAAGTACTTAATTTATTAAGCTACTGCTTTTCTTAATCTCAGTGGAGATATTTACTGATAAACAGCTACCTACGCAGCATGTTCATGTCGTTCCTAAATGTGTTTTATCTCTCTCCCCTCACCACAAATCAGATTCTTCTGAGGAGTTCCCAGTACATTATCCTTTCCCCTGTGTAATTACCTTAACAAGCTCCAGCTGTTTTTATTCTCAGAAGGTATACTCCCTGATATACTGGTCCCTACCCCCTCCGTCAGTGCAGGTCCTAAATGAGCTTTTTTCTCTCTCCCCTCACCACAAATCAGATTCTTCTGATGAGTTCCCAGTCCATTATCCTTTCCCCTGTGTAATTACCTTAACAAGCACCAGCTGTTTTTATTCTCAGAAGGTTTACTCCCTGATATACAGGTGCCTACCCCCTTCGTAAGTGCAGGTCCTAAATGAGCTTTCTTCTCTGTTCCCTCACCACAATCCAGATTCTTTTGAGGAGATACCAACAATAAGCAAACCAGGAAGTAAATAATTTATTAAGCTAATGCTTTTCTTAATCTCAGTGGAGATATTTACTGATAAACAGCTACCTACACAGCATGTTCATGTCATTCCTAAATGAGCTTTTATCTCCCTCCCCTCACCACAAATCAGATTCTTCTGAGGAGTTCCCAGTTCATTATCCTTTCCCGTGTGTAATTACCTTAACAAGCTCCAGCTGTTTTTATTCTCAGAAGGTTTACTCCCTAATATACAGCTGCCTACCCCCTTCGTAAGTGCAGGTCCTAAATGAGCTTTTTTCTCTGTTCCCTCACCATAATCCAGATTCTTTTTGGAGTTACCAGTACAGGAACCATACCAGGAAGTACTTAATTTATTAAGCTACTGCTTTTCTTAATTTCAGTGGAGATATTTACTGATAAACAGCTACCTATGCAGCATGTTCATGTCGTTCCTAAATGAGCTTTTATCTCTCTCCCCTCACCACAAATCAGATTCTTCTGAGGAGTTCCCAGTACATTATCCTTTCCCCTGTGTAATTACCTTAACAAGTTCCAGCTGTTTTTATTCTCAGAAGGTTTACTCCCTGATATACAGCTCCATACCCCCTTCGTAAGTGCAGGTCCTAAATGAGCTTTTTTCTCTGTTCCATCACCACAATACAGTTTCTTTTGGGGAGATACCAGTACAGTAACCATACCAGGAAGTACTTAATTTTTAAGCTACTGCTTTTCTTAATCTCAGTGGAGATATTTACTGATAAACAGCTACCTACGCAGCATGTTCATGTCGTTCCTAAATGAGCTTTTATCTCTATCCCCTCACCACAAATCAGATTCTTCTGAGGAGCTCCCAGTACATTATCCTTTCCCCTGTGTAATTACCTTAACAAGCTCCAGCTGTTTTTACTCTCAGAAGGTTTACTCCCTGATATACAGCTGCCTAACACCTTCGTAAGTGCAGGTCCTAAATGAGCTTTTTTCTCTGTTCCCTCACCACAATCCAGATTCTTTTGGGGAGTTACCAGTACAGTAACCATACCAGGAAGTACTTAATTTATTAAGCTACTGCTTTTCTTAATCTCAGTGGAGATATTTACTGATAAACAGCTACCTAAGCAGCATGTTCATGTCCTTCCTAAATGACCTTTTATCTCTCTCCCCTCACCACAAATTAGATTCTTCTGAGGAGTTCCCAGTACATTATCCTTTCCCCTGTGTAATTACCTTAACAAGCACCAGCTGTTTTTATTCTCAGAAGGTTTACTCCCTGATATACAGGTGCCTACCCCCTTCGTAAGTGCAGGTCATAAATGAGCTTTTTTCTCTGTTCCCTCACCATAATCCAGATTCTTTTTGAAGTTACCAGTACAGGAACCATACCAGGAAGTAATTAATTTATTAAGCTACTGCTTTTCTTAATTTCAGTGGAGATATTTACTGATAAACAGCTACCTACACAGCATGTTCATGTCGTTCCTAAATGAGCTTTTATCTCTCTCCCCTCACCACAAATCAGATTCTTCTGAGGAGTTCCCAGTACATTATCCTTTCCCCTGTGTAATTACATTAACAAGCTCCAGCTGTTTTTATTCTCAGAAGGCTTACTCCCTGATATACAGCTGCCTACCCCCTTCGTAAGTGCAGGTCCTAAATGAGCTTTTTTCTCTGTTCCCTCACCACAATCCAGATTCTTTTGGGGAGTTACCAGTACAGTAACCATACCAGGAAGTACTTAATTTATTAAGCTACTGCTTTTCTTAATCTCAGGGGAGATATTTACTGATAAACAGCTACCTACGCAGCATGTTCATGTCGTTCCTAAATGAGCTTTTATCTCTCTCCCCTCACCACAAATCAGATTCTTCTGAGGAGTTCCCAGTACATTACCCTTTCCCCTGTGTAATTACCTTAACAAGCTCCAGCTTTTTTTATTCTCAGAAGGTTTACTCCCTGATATACAGCCGCCTACCCCCTTCGTAAGTGCAGGTCCTAAATGAGCTTTTTCTCTGTTTCCTCACCACAATCCAGATTCTTTTGGGGAGTTTCCAGTACAGTAACCATACCAGGAAGTACTTAATTTATTAAGCTACTGCTTTTCTTAATCTCAGTGGAGATATTTACTGATAAACAGCTACCTACGCAGCATGTTCATGTCGTTCCTAAATGAGCTTTTATCTCTCTCCCCTCAACACAAATCAGATTCTTGTGAGGAGTTCCCAGTACATTATCCTTTCCTCTGCGTAATTACTTTAACAAGCTCCAGCTGTTTTTATTCTCAGAATCGATACTCCCTGATATACAGCTGCCTACCCCCTTCGTAAGTGCAGGTCCTAAATGAGCTTTTTTCTCTGTTCCCTCACCACAATCCAGATATTTTTTGGGAGTTACCAGTACAGTAACCATACCAGGAAGTACTTAATTTATTAAGCTGCTGCTTTTCTTAATCTCAGTGGAGATATTTACTGATAAACAGCTACCTAGGCAGCATGTTCATGTCGTTCCTAAATGAGCTTTTATCTCTCTCCCCTCACCACAAATCAGATTCTTCTAAGCAGTTCCCAGTACATTATCCTATCCCCTGCGTAATTGCCTTAACAAGCTCGAGCTGTTTATATTCTCAGAAGGTTTACTCCCTGATATACAACTGCCTACCACCTTCGTAAGTGCAGGTCGTAAATGAGCTTTTCAATCTGTTCCCTCACCACAATCCAGATTCTTTTGGGGAGTTGCCAGTACAGTAACCATACCAGGAAGTACTTAATTTATTAAGCTACTGCTTTTCTTAATCTCAGTGGAGATATTTACTGATAAACAGCTACGTATGCAGCATGTTCATGTCGTTCAGAAATGATATTTTATCTCTCTCCCCTGAACACAAATCAGATTCTTCTGAGGAGTTCCCAGTACAATATCCTTTCCCCTGTGTAATTACCTTAACAAGCTCCAGCTGTTTTTATTCTCAGAAGGTTTACTCCCTGATATACATCTGCCTACCCCCTTCGTAAGTGCAGGTCCTAAATGAGCTTTTTTCTCTGTTCCCTCACCACAATCCAGATTCTTTTGGGGAGTTACCAGTACAGTAACCATACCAGGAAGTACTTAATTTATTAAGCTACTCTTTTTCTTAATCTCAGTGGAGATATTTACTGATAAACAGCTACCTACGCAGCATGTTCATGTCGTTGCTAAATGAGCTTTTATCTCTGTCCCCTCACCACAAATGAGATTCTTGTGAGGAGATCCCAGTACATTATCCTTTCCTCTGTGTAATTACCTTAACAAGCTCCAGCTGTTTTTATTCTCAGAAGCGATACTCCCTGATATACAGCTGCCTAACCCCTTCGTAAGTGCAGGTCCTAAATCAGCTTTTTTCTCTGTTCCCTCACCACAATCCAGATTCTTTTGGGGAGTTACCAGTACAGTAACCATACCAGGAAGTGCTTAATTTATTAAGCAACTGCTTTTCTTAATCTCAGTGGAGATATTTACTGATAAACAGCCACCTACGCTGCATGTTCATGTCGTTCCTAAATGAGCTTTTATCTCTCTCCCCTCACCACAAATCAGATTCTTCTGAGGAGTTCCCAGTTTATTATCCTTTCCCCTGTGTAATTACCTTAACAAGCTCCAGCTGTTTTTATTCTCAGAAGGTTTACTCCCTGATATAGAGCTGCCTACCCCCTTCGTAAGTGCAGGTCCTAAATGAGCTTTTTTCTCTGTTCCCTTACCACAATCCAGATTCTTTTGGGGAGTTACCAGTACAGTAACCATACCAGGAAGTATTTAATTTATTAAGCTACTGCTTTTCTTAATCTCAGTGGAGATATTTACTGATAAACAGCTACCTACGCAGCATGTTCATGTCGTTCAAAAATGAGATTTTAACTCTCGCCCCTCAACACAAATCAGATTCTTCTGAGGAGTTCCCAGTACAATATCCTTTCCCCTGTGTAATTACCTTAACAAGCTCCAGCTGTTTTTATTCTCAGAAGGTTTACTCCCTGATATACAGCTGCCTACCCCCTTTGTAAGTGCAGGTCCTAAATGAGCTTTTTTCTCTGTTCCCTCACCAAAATCCAGATTCTTTTGGGGAGTTACAACTACAGTAACCATACCAGGAAGTACTTAATTTATTAAGCTACTGCTTTTCTTAATCTCAGTGGAGATATTTACTGATAAACAGCTACCTACGCAGCATGTTCATGTCGTTCCTAAATGAGTTTTTATCTCTCTCCCCTCACCACAAAATAGATTCTTCTGTGGAGTTCCCAGTACATTATCCTTTCCCTTGTGTAATTATCTTAACAAGCTCCAGCTGTTTTTATTCTCAGAAGGTTTACTCTAAGAAATACTGCTGCATACTCCCTTCGTAAGTGCAGGTCCTAAATGAGCTTTTGTCTCTGTTCCCTCACCACAATCCAGATTCGTTTGCGGAGTTACCAGTACAGTAACCATTCCAGGAAGTACTTAATTTATTAAGCTACTCCTTTTATTAATCTCAGTGGAGATATTTACTGATAAACAGCTACCTACGCAGCATGTTCATGTCGTTCCTAAATGAGCTTTTATCTCTCTCCCCTCACCACAAATCAGATTCTTCTGAGGAGTTCCCAGTACATTATCCTTTCCCCTGTGTAATTACCTTAACAAGCTCCAGCTGTTTTTATTCTCAGAAGGTTTACTCCCTGATATACAGCTGCCTACCCCCTTCGAAAGTGCAGGTCCTAAATTAGATTTTTTCTCTGTTCCCTCATCACAATCCAGATTCTTTTGGGGAGTTACCAATACAGTAACCATACCAGGAAGTACTTAATTTATTAAGCTACTGCTTTTCTTAATCTCAGTGGAGATATTTACTGATAAACAGCTACCTAGGCAGCATGTTCATGTCGTTCGTAAATGAGCTTTTATCTCTCTCCCCTCACCACAAATCCGATTCTCCTGAGGAGTTCCCAGTTTATTATCCTTTCCCCTGTGTAATTAACTTAACAAGCTCCAGCTGTTTTTATTCTCAGAAGGTTTACTCCCTGATATACACCTGCCTACCCCCTTCGAAAGTGCAAATCCTAAATGAGCTTTTTTCTCTGTTCCCTCAACACAATCCAGATTCTTTTGGGGAGTTACCAGTACAGTAACCATACCAGGAAGTACTTAATTTATTAATCTACTGCTTTTCTCAGTCTCAGTGGAGATATATACTGATAAACAGCTACCTACGCAGGATGTTCATGTCGTTCCTAAATGAGCTTTTATCTCTCTCCCCTCACCACAAATCAGATTCTTTTGAGGATTTCCCAGTACATTATCCTTTCCCCTGTGTAATTACCTTAACAAGCTGAAGCTGTTTTTATTCTCAGAAGGTTTACTCCCTGATATACAGCTGCCTACCCCCTTCGTAAGTGCAGGTCCTAAATGAGCTTTTTTCTCTGTTCCCTCACCACAATCCATATTCTTTTGGGGAGTTACCAGTACAGTAACCATACCAGGAAGTACTTAATTTATTAAGCTACTGCTTTTCTTATTCTCAGTGGAGATATTTACTGATAAACAGCTACCTACGCAGCATGTTCATGTCGTTCTTAATGAGCTTTTATCTCTCTCCCCTCACCACAAATCAGATTCTTCTGAGGAGTTCCCAGTACAGTATCCTTTCCCCTGTGTAATTACCTTAACAAGCTCCATCTGTTTTTATTCTCAGAAGGTTTACTCCCTGATATCCAGCTGCCTACCCCCTTCGTACGTGCAGGTCCTAAATGAGCTTTCTTCTCTGTTCCCACACCACAACCAGATTCTTTTGGGGAGTTACCAACAGTAAGCAAACCAGGAAGTACTTAATTTATTAAGCTACTGCTTTTCTTAATCTCAGTGGAGATATTTACTGATAAACAGCTACCTACGCAGCATGTTCATGTCATTCCTAAATGAGCTTTTATCTCTCTCCCCTCACCACAAATCAGATTCTTCTGAGGAGTTCCCAGTACATTATCCTTTCCCCTGTGTAATTACCTTAACAAGCTCCAGCTGTTTTTATTCTCAGAAGGTTTACGCCCTGATATAAAGCTGCCTACCCCCTTCGAAATTGCAGGTCGTAAATGAGCTTTTCTCTCTGTTCCCTCAACACAATCCAGATTCTTTTTGGGAGTTACCAGTACAGAAAGCATACCAGGAAGTACTTAATTTATTAAGCTACTGCTTTTCTCAATCTCAGTGGAGATATTTATTGATAAACAGCTACGTATGCAGCATGTTCATGTCGTTCCTAAATGAGCTTTTATCTCTCTCCCCTCACCACAAATCAGATTCTTCTGAGGAGTTCCCAGTACATTATCCTTTCCCCTGTGTAATTACCTTAAGAAGCTCCAGCTTTTTTTATTCTCAGAAGGTTTACTCCCTGATATACTGCTGCCTACCCCCTTCGTATGTGCAGGTCCTAAATGAGCTTTTTTCTCTCTTCCCTCACCACAATACAGATTCTTTTGGGGAGTTACCAGTACAGTAACCGTACCTGGAAGTACTTAATTTATTAAGCTACTGCTTTTCTTAATCTCAGTGGAGATATTTACTGATAAACAGCTACCTACGCAGCATGTTCATGTCGTTCCTAAATGAGCTTTTATCTCTCTCCCCTCACCACAAATCAGATTCTTCTGAGGAGTTCCCAGTACATTATCCTTTCCCCTGTGTAATTACCTTAACAAGCTCCAGCTGTTTTTATTCTCAGAAGGTTTACTCCCTGATATACAGCTGCCTACCCCCTTCGAAAGTGCAGGTCCTAAATGAGCTTTTTTCTCTGTTCCCTCACCACAATCCAGATTCTTTTGGGGAGTTACCAGTACAGTAACCATACCAGGAAGTACTTAATTTATTAAGCTACTGCTTTTCTTAATCTCAGTGGAGATATTTACTGATAAACAGCTACCTACGCAGCATGTTCATGTCGTTCCTAAATGAGCTTTTATCTCTCTCCCCTCACCACAAATCAGATTCTTCTGAATTGTTCCCAGCACATTATCCTTTCCCTTGTGTAATTACCTTAACAAGCTCCAGCTGTTTTTATTCTCAGAAGGTTTCCTCCCAGATATACTGCTGCCTACCCCCTTCGTAACTGCAGGTCCTAAATGAGCTTTTTTCTCTGTTCCCTCACCACAATCCAGATTCTTTTGGGGAGTTACCAGTACAGTAACCATACCAGGAAGTACTTAATTTATGAAGCTACTGCTTTTCTTAATCTCAGTGGAGATATTTACTGATAAACAGCTACGTACGCAGCATGTTCATGTCGTTCCTAAATGAGCTTTTATCTCTCTCCCCTCACCACAAGTCAGAATCTTCTGAGGACTTCCCAGTACATTATCCTTTCCCCTGTGTAATTACCTTAACAAGCTCCAGCTGTTTTTATTCTCAGAAGGTTTACTCCCTGATATACAGCTGCCTAACCCCTTCGTAAGTGCAGGTCATTAATTACCTTAACAAGCTCCACTGTTTTTATTCTCAGAAGGTTTACTCCCTGATATACAGCTGCCTACCCCCTTCGAACGTGCAGGTCCTAAATGAGCTTTTTTCTCTGTTCCCTCACCACAATCCAGATTATTTTGGGGAGTTACCAGTACAGTAACCATACCAGGAAGTACTTAATTTATTAAACTACTGCTTTTCTTAATCTCAGTGGAGATATTTACTGATAAACAGCTACCTACGCAGCATGTTCATGTCGTTCCTAAATGAGCTTTTATCTCTCTCCCCTCACCACAAATCAGATTCTTCTGAGGAGTTCCCAGTGCATTATCCTTTCCCCTGTGTAATTACCTTAACAAGCTCCAGCTGTTTTTATTCTCAGAAGGTTTACTCCCTGATATACAGCGGCCTACCCCCTTCGTAAGTGGAGGTCCTAAATGAGCTTTTTTCTCTGTTCCCTCACCACAATCCAGATTCTTTTGGGGAGTTACCAGTACAGTAACCATACGAGGAAGTACTTAATTTATGAAGCTACTGCTTTTCTTAATCTCTGTGGAGATATTTACTGATAAACAGCTACCTACGCAGCATGTTCATGTCGTTCTTAAATGTGCTTTTATCTCTCTACCCTCACCACAAATGAGATTCTTCTGAGGACTTCCCAGTACATTATCCTTTCCCCTGTGTAATTACCTTAACAAGCTCCAGCTGTTTTTATTCTCAGAAGGTTTACTCCCTGATATAAAGCTGCCTACGCCCTTCGAAAGTGCAGGTCCTAAATGAGCTTTTCTCTCTGTTCCCTCAACACAATCCAGATTCTTTTGGGGAGTTACCAGTACAGTAACCATACCAGGAAGTACTTAATTTATTAAGCTACTGCTTTTCTAAATCTCAGTGGATGTTTACTGATAAACAGCTACCTACGCAGCATGTACATGTCGTTCCTAAATGAGGTTTTATCTCTCTCCTCACCACAAATCAGATTCTTCTGAGGAGTTCCCAGTACATTATCCTTTCCCCTGTGTAATTACCTTAACAAGCTCCAGCTGTTTTTATTCTCAGAAGGTTTACTCCCTGATATACAGCTGCCTACCCCCTTCGTAAGTGCAGGTCCTAAATGAGCTTTTTTCTCTGTTCCCTCACCACAATACAGATTCTTTTGGGGAGTTACCAGTACAGTAACCATACCAGGAAGTACTTAATTTATTAAGCTACTGCTTTTCTTAATCTCAGTGGAGATATTTACTGATAAACAGCTACCTACGCAGCATGTTCATGTCGTTCCTAAATGAGCTTTTATCTCTCTCCCCTCACCACAAATCAGATTCTTCTGAGGAGTTCCCAGTACATTATCCTTTCCCCTGTGTAATTACCTTAACAAGCTCCAGCTGTTTTTATTCTCAGAAGGTTTACTCCCTGATATACCGCTGCCTACCCCCTTCCTAAGTGCAGGTCCTAAATGAGCTTTTTTCTCTGTTCCCTCGACACAATCCAGATTCTTTTGGGGAGTTACCAGTACAGTAACCATACCAGGAAGTACTTAATTTATTAAGCTACTGCTTTTCTTAATCTCAGTGGAGATATTTACTGATAAACATCTACCTACGCAGCATGTTCATGTCGTTCCTAAATGAGCTTTTATCTCTCTCCCCTCACCACAAATCAGATTCTTCTGAATTGTTCCCAGCACATTATCCTTTCCCTTGCGTAATTACCTTAACAAGCTCCAGCTGTTTTTATTCTCAGAAGGTTTACTCCCTGATATACAGCTGTCTACCCCCTTCGTACGTGCAGGTCCTAAATGAGCTTTTTATTCTGTTCCCTCACCACATTCCAGATTCTTTTTGGGAGTTACCAGTACAGTAACCATACCAGGAAGTACTTAATTTATTAAGCTACTGCTTTTCTTAATCTCAGTGGAGATATTTACTGATAAACAGCTACCTAGGCAGCATGTTCATGTCGTTCGTAAATGAGCTTTTATCTCTCTCCCCTCACCACAAATCAGATTCTTCTGAGGAGTTCCCAGTTTATTATCCTTTCCCCTGTGTAATTAACTTAACAAGCTCCAGCTGTTTTTATTCTCAGAAGTTTTACTCCCTGATATTCCGCTGCCTACCCCCTTCCTAAGTGCAGGTCCTAAATGAGCTTTTTTCTCTGTTCCCTCACCACAATCCAGATTCTTTTGGGGAGTTACCAGTACAGTAACCATACCAGGAAGTACTTAATTTATTAAGCTACTGCTTTTGTTAATCTCAATGGAAATATTTACTGATAAACAGCTACCTACGCAGCATGTTCATGTCGTTCCTAAATGAGCTTTTATCTCTCTCCCCTCACCACAAATCAGATTCTTCTGAGGAGTTCCCAGTACGTTATTGTTTCCCCTGTGTAATTACCTTAACAAGCTCCAGCTGTTTTTATTCTCAGAAGGTTTACTCCCTGATATATAGCTGCCTACCCCCTTCGTAAGTGCAGGTCCTAAATGAGCTTTTTTCTCTGTTCCCTCACCACAATACAGATTCTTTTGGGGAGTTACCAGTACAGTAACCATACTAGGAAGTACTTAATTTATTAAGCTACTGCTTTTCTTAATCTCAGTGGAGATATTTACTGATAAACAGCTACCTACGCAGCATGTTCATGTCGTTCCTAAATGAGCTTTTATCTCTCTCCCCTCACCACAAATCAGATTCTTCTGAGGACTTCCCAGTACATTATCCTTTCCCCTGTGTAATTACCTTAACAACCTCCAGTTGTTTTTATTCTCAGAAGGTTTACTCCCTGATATAAAGCTGCCTACCCCCTTCGAAAGTGCAGGTCCTAAATGAGCTTTTCTCTCTGTTCCCTCAACACAATCCAGATTCTTTTGGGGAGTTACCAGTACAGTAACCATACCAGGAAGTACTTAATTTATTAAGCTACTGCTTTTCTTAATCTCAGTGGATATTTACTGATAAACAGCTACCTACGCAGCATGTACATGTCGTTCCTAAATGAGGTTTTATCTCTCTACTCACCACAAATCAGATTCTTCTGAGGAGTTCCCAGTACATTATCCTTTCCCCTGTGTAATTACCTTAACAAGCTCCAGCTGTTTTTATTCTCAGAAGGTTTACTCCCTGATATACAGCTGCCTACCCCCTTCGTAAGTGCAGGTCCTAAATGAGCTTTTTTCTCTGTTCCCTCACCACAATACAGATTCTTTTGGGGAGTTACCAGTACAGTAACCATACCAGGAAGTACTTAATTTATTAAGCTACTGCTTTTCTTAATCTCAGTGGAGATATTTACTGATAAACAGCTACCTACGCAGCATGTTCATGTCGTTCCTAAATGAGCTTTTATCTCTCTCCCCTCACCACAAATCAGATTCTTCTGAATTGTTCCCAGCACATTATCCTTTCCCTTGTGTAATTACCTTAACAAGCTCCAGCTGTTTTTATTCTCAGAAGGTTTACTCCCAGATATACAGCTGCCTACCCGCTTCGTAAGTGCAGGTCCTAAATGAGCTTTTTTCTCTGTTCCCTCACCACAATCCAGATTCTTTTGGGGAGTTACCAGTACAGTAACCATACCAGGAAGTACTTAATTTATTAAGCTACTGCTTTTCTTAATCTCAGTGGATATTTACTGATAAACAGCTACCTACGCAGCATGTATATGTCGTTCCTAAATGAGGTTTTATCTCTCTCCTCACCACAAATCAGATTCTTCTGAGGAGTTCCCAGTACATTATCCTTTCCCCTGTGTAATTACCTTAACAAGCTCCAGCTGTTTTTATTCTCAGAAGGTTTACTCCCTGATATACAGCTGCCTACCCCCTTCGTAAGTGCAGGTCCTAAATGAGCTTTTTTCTCTGTTCCCTCACCACAATCCAGATTCTTTTGGGGAGTTACCAGTACAGTAACCATACCAGGAAGTACTTAATTTATTAAGCTACTGCTTTTCTTAATCTCAGTGGATATTTACTGATAAACAGCTACCTACGCAGCATGTACATGTCGTTCCTAAATGAGGTTTTATCTCTCTCCTCACCACAAATCAGATTCTTCTGAGGAGTTCCCAGTATATTATCCTTTCCCCTGTGTAATTACCTTAACAAGCTCCAGCTGTTTTTATTCTCAGAAGGTTTACTCCCTGATATACAGCTGCCTACCCCCTTCGTAAGTGCAGGTCCTAAATGAGCTTTTTTCTCTGTTCCCTCACCACAATACAGATTCTTTTGGGGAGTTACCAGTACAGTAACCATACCAGGAAGTACTTAATTTATTAAGCTACTGCTTTTCTTAATCTCAGTGGAGATATTTACTGATAAACAGCTACCTACGCAGCATGTTCATGTCGTTCCTAAATGAGCTTTTATCTCTCTCCCCTCACCACAAATCAGATTCTTCTTAGGAGTTCCGAGTGCATTATCCTTTCCCCTGTGTAATTACCTTAACAAGCTCCAGCTGTTTTTATTCTCAGAAGGTTTACTCCCTGATATACAGCTGCCTACCCCCTTCGTAAGTGGAGGTCCTAAATGAGCTTTTTTCTCTGTTCCCTCACCACAATCCAGATTCTTTTGGGGAGTTACCAGTACAGTAACCATACGAGGAAGTACTTAATTTATGAAGCTACTGCTTTTCTTAATCTCTGTGGAGATATTTACTGATAAACAGCTACCTACGCAGCATGTTCATGTCGTTCTTAAATGTGCTTTTATCTCTCTACCCTCACCACAAATGAGATTCTTCTGAGGACTTCCCAGTACATTATCCTTTCCCCTGTGTAATTACCTTAACAAGCTCCAGCTGTTTTTATTCTCAGAAGGTTTACTCCCTGATATAAAGCTGCCTACGCCCTTCGAAAGTGCAGGTCCTAAATGAGCTTTTCTCTCTGTTCCCTCAACACAATCCAGATTCTTTTGGGGAGTTACCAGTACAGTAACCATACCAGGAAGTACTTAATTTATTAAGCTACTGCTTTTCTAAATCTCAGTGGATGTTTACTGATAAACAGCTACCTACGCAGCATGTACATGTCGTTCCTAAATGAGGTTTTATCTCTCTCCTCACCACAAATCAGATTCTTCTGAGGAGTTCCCAGTACATTATCCTTTCCCCTGTGTAATTACCTTAACAAGCTCCAGCTGTTTTTATTCTCAGAAGGTTTACTCCCTGATATACAGCTGCCTACCCCCTTCGTAAGTGCAGGTCCTAAATGAGCTTTTTTCTCTGTTCCCTCACCACAATACAGATTCTTTTGGGGAGTTACCAGTACAGTAACCATACCAGGAAGTACTTAATTTATTAAGCTACTGCTTTTCTTAATCTCAGTGGAGATATTTACTGATAAACAGCTACCTACGCAGCATGTTCATGTCGTTCCTAAATGAGCTTTTATCTCTCTCCCCTCACCACAAATCAGATTCTTCTGAGGAGTTCCCAGTACATTATCCTTTCCCCTGTGTAATTACCTTAACAAGCTCCAGCTGTTTTTATTCTCAGAAGGTTTACTCCCTGATATACCGCTGCCTACCCCCTTCCTAAGTGCAGGTCCTAAATGAGCTTTTTTCTCTGTTCCCTCGACACAATCCAGATTCTTTTGGGGAGTTACCAGTACAGTAACCATACCAGGAAGTACTTAATTTATTAAGCTACTGCTTTTCTTAATCTCAGTGGAGATATTTACTGATAAACATCTACCTACGCAGCATGTTCATGTCGTTCCTAAATGAGCTTTTATCTCTCTCCCCTCACCACAAATCAGATTCTTCTGAATTGTTCCCAGCACATTATCCTTTCCCTTGCGTAATTACCTTAACAAGCTCCAGCTGTTTTTATTCTCAGAAGGTTTACTCCCTGATATATAGCTGCCTACCCCCTTCGTAAGTGGAGGTCCTAAATGAGCTTTTTTCTCTCTTCCCTCAACACAATCCAGATTCTTTTGGGGAGTTACCAGTACAGTAACCATACCAGGGAAGTACTTAATTTATTACGCTACTGCTTTTCTCAAACTCAGTGGAGATATTTACTGATAAACAGCTACCTACGCAGCATGTTCATGTCGTTCCTAAATGAGCTTTTATCTCTCTCCCCTCACCACAAATCAGATTCTTTTGAGGAGTTCCCAGTACATTATCCTTTCCCCTGTGTAATTACCTTAAGAAGCTGAAGCTGTTTTTATTCTCAGAAGGTTTACTCCCTGATATACAGCTGCCTACCCCCTTCGTAAGTGCAGGTCCTAAATGAGCTTTTTTCTCTGTTCCCTGACCACAATCCAGATTCCTTTGGGGAGTTACCAGTACAGTAACCATACCAGGAAGTACTTAATTTATTAAGCTACTGCCTTTCTTAATCTCAGTGGAGATATTTACTGATAATCAGCTACGTATGCAGCATGTTCATGTCGTTCCTAAATGAGCTTTTATCTCTCTCCCCTCACCACAAATCAGATTCTTTTGAGGAGTTCCCAGTACATTATCCTTTCCCCTGTCTAATTACCTTAACAAGCTCCTGCTGTTTTTATTCTAAGAATGTTTACACCCTGATATACAGCTGCCTACCCCCTTCCTAAGTGCAGGTCCTAAATGAGCTTTCTTCTCTGTTCCCTCACCACAATCCAGATTCTTTTGGGGAGTTACCAACAGTAAGCAAACCAGGAAGTAATTAATTTATTAAGCTACTGCTTTTCTTAATCTCAGTGGAGATATTTTCTGATAAACAGCTACCTACGCAGCATGTTCATGTCGTTCGTAAATGAGCTTTTATCTCTCTCCCCTCACCACAAATCAGATTCTTCTGAGGACTTCCCAGTACATTATCCTTTCCCCTGCGTAATTACCTTAACAAGCTCCAGCTGTTTTTATTCTCAGAAGGTTTACTCCCTGATATACAGCTGCCTACCCCCTTCGTAAGTGCAGGTCCTAAATGAGCTTTTCTCTCTGTTCCCTCACCACAATCCAGATTCTTTTGGGGAGATACCAGTACAGTATCCATAGCAGGAAGTACTTAATTTATTAAGCCACTGCTTTTCTTAATCTCAGTGGAGATATTTACTGATAAACAGCTACCTACGCAGCATGTTCATGTCGTTCGTAAATGAGCTTTTATCTCTCTCCCCTCACCACAAATCAGATTCTTCTGAGGTTTTCCCAGTACATTATCCTTTCCACTGTGTAATTTCCTTAACAAGCTCCTGCTGTTTTTATGCTCAGAAGGTTTACTCCCTGATATACAGCTGCCTACCCCCTTCGTAAGTGCAGGTCCTAAATGAGCTTTTTTCTCTGTTCCCTCACCACAATCCAGATTCTTTTGGGGAGTTACCAGTACAGTAACCATACCAGGAAGTACTTAATTTATTAAGCCACTGCTTTTCTTAATCTCAGTGGAGATATTTACTGATAAACAGCTACCTACGCAGCATGTTCATGTCGTTCCTAAATGAGCTTTTATCTCTCTCCCCTCACCACAAATCAGATTCTTCTGAGGAGTTCCCAGTACATTATCCTTTCCCCTGTGTAATTTCCTTAACCAGCTCCTGCTGTTTTTATTCTCAGAAGGTTTATTCCCTGATATACAGCTGCCTATCCCCTTCGTAAGTGCAGGTCCTAAATGAGCTTTTTTCTCTGTTCCCTCACCACAATACAGATTCTTTTGGGGAGTTACCAGTACAGTAACCATACCAGGAAGTACTTAATTTATTAAGCTACTGCTTTTCTTAATCTCAGTGGAGATATTTACTGATAAAGATCTACCTACGCAGCATGTTCATGTCGTTCCTAAATGAGCTTTTATCTCTCTCCCCTCACCACAAATCAGATTCTTCTGAGGAGTTCCCAGTACATTATCCTTTCCCCTGTGTAATTACCTTAACAAGCTCCAGCTGTTTTTATTCTCAGAAGGTATACTCCCTGATATACTGCTCCCTACCCCCTTCGTAAGTGCAGGTCTTAATGAGCTTTTTTCTCTCTCCCCTCAACACAAATCAGATTCTTCTGATGAGTTCCCAGTACATTATCCTTTCCCCTGTGTAATTACCTTAACAAGCACCAGCTGTTTTTATTCTCAGAAGGTTTACTCCCTGATATACAGGTGCCTACCCCCTTCGTAAGTTCAGGTCCTAAATGAGCTTTTTTCTCTGTTCCCTCACCATAATCCAGATTCTTTTTGGAGTTACCAGTACAGGAACCATACCAGGAAGTACTTAATTAATTAAGCTACTGCTTTTCTTAATTTCAGTGGAGATATTTACTGATAAAGAGCTACGTATGCAGCATGTTCATGTCGTTCCTAAATGAGCTTTTATCTCTCTCCCCTCACGACAAGTCAGATTCTTCTGAGGATTTCCCACTACATTTTCCTTTCCCCTGTGTAATTACCTTAACAAGCTCCACCTGTTTTTATTCTCAGAAGGTTTACTCCCTGATATACAGCTGCCTAACCCCTTCGTAAGTGCAGGTACTAAATTACCTTAACAAGCTCCAGCTGTTTTTATTCTCAGAAGGTTTACTCCCTGATATACTGCTGCCTACCCCCTTCGTAAGTGCAGGTCCTAAATGAGCTTTTTTCTCTGTTCCCTCACCACAATCCAGATTCTTTTGGGGAGTTACCAGTACAGTAACCATACGAGGAAGTACTTAATTTATGAAGCTACTGCTTTTCTTAATCTCAGTGGATATTTACTGATAAACAGCTACCTACGCAGCATGTACATGTCGTTCCTAAATGAGGTTTTATCTCTCTCCTCACCACAAATCAGATTCTTCTGAGGAGTTCCCAGTACATTATCCTTTCCCCTGTGTAATTACCTTAACAAGCTCCAGCTGTTTTTATTCTCAGAAGGTTTACTCCCTGATATACCGCTGCCTACCCCCTTCGAAAGTGCAGGTCCTAAATGAGCTTTTTTCTCTGTTCCCTCACCACAATCCAGATTCTTTTGGGGAGTTACCAGTACAGTAACCATACCAGGAAGTACTTAATTTTTTAAGCTACTGCTTTTCTTAATCTCAGTGGAGATATTTACTGATAAACAGCTACCTACGCAGCATGTTCATGTCGTTCCTAAATGAGCTTTTATCTCTCTCCCCTCACCACAAATCAGATTCCTCTGAATTGTTCCCAGCACATTATCCTTTCCCTTGCGTAATTACCTTAACAAGCTCCAGCTGTTTTTATTCTCAGAAGGTTTACTCCCTGATATACAGCTGCCTACCCCCTTCGTACGTGCAGGTCCTAAATGAGCTTTTTATTCTGTTCCCTCACCACATTTCAGATTCTTTTTGGGAGTTACCAGTACAGTAACCATACCAGGAAGTACTTAATTTATTAAGCTACTGCTTTTCTTAATCTCAGTGGAGATATTTACTGATAAACAGCTACCTAGGCAGCATGTTCATGTCGTTCGTAAATGAGCTTTTATCTCTCTCCCCTCACCACAAATCAGATTCTTCTGAGGAGTTCCCAGTTTATTATCCTTTCCCCCGTGTAATTAACTTAACAAGCTCCAGCTGTTTTTATTCTCAGAAGGTTTACTCCCTGATATACACCTGCCTACCCCCTTCGAAAGTGCAAACCTAAATGAGCTTTTTTCTCTGTTCCCTCAACACAATCCAGATTCTTTTGGGGAGTTACCAGTACAGTAACCATACCAGGAAGTACTTAATTTATTAAGCTACTGCTTTTCTCAATCTCAGTGGAGATATTTACTGATAAAGAGCTACCTACGCAGCATGTTCATGTCGTTCCTAAAAGAGCTTTTATCTCTCTCCCCTCACCACAAATCAGATTCTTCTGAGGAGGTCCCAGTACATTATCCTTTCCCCTGTGTAATTACCTTAACAAGCTCCAGCTGTTTTTATTCTCAGAAGGTATACTCCCTGATATACTGCTCCCTACCCCCTTCGTAAGTGCAGGTCCTAAATGAGCTTTTTTCTCTCTCCCCTCACCACAAATCAGATTCTTCTGATGAGTTCCCAGTACATTATCCTTTCCCCTGTGTAATTACCTTAACAAGCTCCAGCTGTTTTTATTCTCAGAAGGTTTACTCCCTGATATACAGGTGCCTACCCCCTTCGTAAGTGCAGGTCCTAAATGAGCTTTTTTCTCTGTTCCCTCACCATAATCCAGATTCTTTTTGGAGTTACCAGTACAGGAACCATACCAGGAAGTACTTAATTTATTAAGCTACTGCTTTTCTTAATTTCAGTGGAGATATTTACTGATAAACAGCTACCTACGCAGCATGTTCATGTCGTTCCTAAATGAGCTTTTATCTCTCTCCCCTCACCACAAATCAGATTCTTCTGAGGAGTTCCCAGTACATTATCCTTTCCCCTGTGTACTTACATTAACAAGCTCCAGCTGTTTTTATTCTCAGAAAGTTTACTCCCTGATATACAGCTGCCTACCCCCTTCGTAAGTGCAGGTCCTAAATGAGCTTTTTTCTCTGTTCCCTCACCACAATCCAGATTCTTTTGGGGAGTTACCAGTACAGTAACCATACCAGGAAGTACTTAATTTATTAAGCTACTGCTTTTCTTAATCTCAATGGAAATATTTACTGATAAACAGCTACCTACGCAGCGTGTACATGTCGTTCCTAAATGAGCTTTTATCTCTCTCCCCTCACCAAAAATTAGATTCTTCTGAGGAGTTCCCAGTACATTATCCTTTCCCCTGTGTAATTACCTTAACAAGCACCAGCTGTTTTTATTCTCAGAAGGTTTACTCCCTGATATACAGGTGCCTACCCACTTCGTAAGTGCAGGTCCTAAATGAGCTTTTTTCTCTGTTCCCTCACCATAATCCAGATTCTTTTTGGAGTTACCAGTACAGGAACCATACCAGGAAGTACTTAATTTATTAAGCTACTGCTTTTGTTAATTTCAGTGGAGATATTTACTGATAAACAGCTACCTACGCAGCATGTTCATGTCGTTCGTAAATGAGCTTTTATCTCTCTCCCCTCACCACAAATCAGATTCTTCTGAGGACTTCCCAGTACATTATCCTTTCCCCTGCGTAATTACCTTAACAAGCTCCAGCTGTTTTTATTCTCAGAAGGTTTACTCCCTGATATACAGCTGCCTACCCCCTTCGTAAGTGCAGGTCCTAAATGAGCTTTTCTCTCTGTTCCCTCACCACAATCCAGATTCTTTTGGGGAGATACCAGTACAGTATCCATAGCAGGAAGTACTTAATTTATTAAGCCACTGCTTTTCTTAATCTCAGTGGAGATATTTACTGATAAACAGCTACCTACGCAGCATGTTCATGTCGTTCGTAAATGAGCTTTTATCTCTCTCCCCTCACCACAAATCAGATTCTTCTGAGGTTTTCCCCAGTACATTATCCTTTCCACTGTGTAATTTCCTTAACAAGCTCCTGCTGTTTTTATGCTCAGAAGGTTTACTCCCTGATATACAGCTGCCTACCCCCTTCGTAAGTGCAGGTCCTAAATGAGCTTTTTTCTCTGTTCCCTCACCACAATCCAGATTCTTTTGGGGAGTTACCAGTACAGTAACCATACCAGGAAGTACTTAATTTATTAAGCCACTGCTTTTCTTAATCTCAGTGGAGATATTTACTGATAAACAGCTACCTACGCAGCATGTTCATGTCGTTCCTAAATGAGCTTTTATCTCTCTCCCCTCACCACAAATCAGATTCTTCTGAGGAGTTCCCAGTACATTATCCTTTCCCCTGTGTAATTTCCTTACCCAGCTCCTGCTGTTTTTTATTCTCAGAAGGTTTATTCCCTGATATACAGCTGCCTATCCCCTTCCTAAGTGCAGGTCCTAAATGAGCTTTTTTCTCTGTTCCCTCACCACAATACAGATTCTTTTGGGGAGTTACCAGTACAGTAACCATACCAGGAAGTACTTAATTTATTAAGCTACTGCTTTTCTTAATCTCAGTGGAGATATTTACTGATAAAGATCTACCTACGCAGCATGTTCATGTCGTTCCTAAATGAGCTTTTATCTCTCTCCCCTCACCACAAATCAGATTCTTCTGAGGAGTTCCCAGTACATTATCCTTTCCCCTGTGTAATTACCTTAACAAGCTCCAGCTGTTTTTATTCTCAGAAGGTATACTCCCTGATATACTGCTCCCTACCCCCTTCGTAAGTGCAGGTCTTAATGAGCTTTTTTCTCTCTCCCCTCAACACAAATCAGATTCTTCTGATGAGTTCCCAGTACATTATCCTTTCCCCTGTGTAATTACCTTAACAAGCACCAGCTGTTTTTATTCTCAGAAGGTTTACTCCCTGATATACAGGTGCCTACCCCCTTCGTAAGTTCAGGTCCTAAATGAGCTTTTTTCTCTGTTCCCTCACCATAATCCAGATTCTTTTTGGAGTTACCAGTACAGGAACCATACCAGGAAGTACTTAATTAATTAAGCTACTGCTTTTCTTAATTTCAGTGGAGATATTTACTGATAAAGAGCTACGTATGCAGCATGTTCATGTCGTTCCTAAATGAGCTTTTATCTCTCTCCCCTCACGACAAGTCAGATTCTTCTGAGGATTTCCCAGTACATTTTCCTTTCCCCTGTGTAATTACCTTAACAAGCTCCACCTGTTTTTATTCTCAGAAGGTTTACTCCCTGATATACAGCTGCCTAACCCCTTCGTAAGTGCAGGTACTAAATTACCTTAACAAGCTCCAGCTGTTTTTATTCTCAGAAGGTTTACTCCCTGATATACTGCTGCCTACCCCCTTCGTAAGTGCAGGTCCTAAATGAGCTTTTTTCTCTGTTCCCTCACCACAATCCAGATTCTTTTGGGGAGTTACCAGTACAGTAACCATACGAGGAAGTACTTAATTTATGAAGCTACTGCTTTTCTTAATCTCAGTGGATATTTACTGATAAACAGCTACCTACGCAGCATGTACATGTCGTTCCTAAATGAGGTTTTATCTCTCTCCTCACCACAAATCAGATTCTTCTGAGGAGTTCCCAGTACATTATCCTTTCCCCTGTGTAATTACCTTAACAAGCTCCAGCTGTTTTTATTCTCAGAAGGTTTACTCCCTGATATACCGCTGCCTACCCCCTTCGAAAGTGCAGGTCCTAAATGAGCTTTTTTCTCTGTTCCCTCACCACAATCCAGATTCTTTTGGGGAGTTACCAGTACAGTAACCATACCAGGAAGTACTTAATTTTTTAAGCTACTGCTTTTCTTAATCTCAGTGGAGATATTTACTGATAAACAGCTACCTACGCAGCATGTTCATGTCGTTCCTAAATGAGCTTTTATCTCTCTCCCCTCACCACAAATCAGATTCCTCTGAATTGTTCCCAGCACATTATCCTTTCCCTTGCGTAATTACCTTAACAAGCTCCAGCTGTTTTTATTCTCAGAAGGTTTACTCCCTGATATACAGCTGCCTACCCCCTTCGTACGTGCAGGTCCTAAATGAGCTTTTTATTCTGTTCCCTCACCACATTTCAGATTCTTTTTGGGAGTTACCAGTACAGTAACCATACCAGGAAGTACTTAATTTATTAAGCTACTGCTTTTCTTAATCTCAGTGGAGATATTTACTGATAAACAGCTACCTAGGCAGCATGTTCATGTCGTTCGTAAATGAGCTTTTATCTCTCTCCCCTCACCACAAATCAGATTCTTCTGAGGAGTTCCCAGTTTATTATCCTTTCCCCCGTGTAATTAACTTAACAAGCTCCAGCTGTTTTTATTCTCAGAAGGTTTACTCCCTGATATACACCTGCCTACCCCCTTCGAAAGTGCAAACCTAAATGAGCTTTTTTCTCTGTTCCCTCAACACAATCCAGATTCTTTGGGGAGTTACCAGTACAGTAACCATACCAGGAAGTACTTAATTTATTAAGCTACTGCTTTTCTCAATCTCAGTGGAGATATTTACTGATAAAGAGCTACCTACGCAGCATGTTCATGTCGTTCCTAAAAGAGCTTTTATCTCTCTCCCCTCACCACAAATCAGATTCTTCTGAGGAGGTCCCAGTACATTATCCTTTCCCCTGTGTAATTACCTTAACAAGCTCCAGCTGTTTTTATTCTCAGAAGGTATACTCCCTGATATACTGCTCCCTACCCCCTTCGTAAGTGCAGGTCCTAAATGAGCTTTTTTTCTCTCTCCCCTCACCACAAATCAGATTCTTCTGATGAGTTCCCAGTACATTATCCTTTCCCCTGTGTAATTACCTTAACAAGCTCCAGCTGTTTTTATTCTCAGAAGGTTTACTCCCTGATATACAGGTGCCTACCCCCTTCGTAAGTGCAGGTCCTAAATGAGCTTTTTTCTCTGTTCCCTCACCATAATCCAGATTCTTTTTGGAGTTACCAGTACAGGAACCATACCAGGAAGTACTTAATTTATTAAGCTACTGCTTTTCTTAATCTCAGTGGAGATATTTACTGATAAACAGCTACCTACGCAGCATGTTCATGTCGTTCCTAAATGAGCTTTTATCTCTCTCCCCTCACCACAAATCAGATTCTTCTGAGGAGTTCCCAGTACATTATCCTTTCCCCTGTGTACTTACATTAACAAGCTCCAGCTGTTTTTATTCTCAGAAAGTTTACTCCCTGATATACAGCTGCCTACCCCCTTCGTAAGTGCAGGTCCTAAATGAGCTTTTTTCTCTGTTCCCTCACCACAATCCAGATTCTTTTGGGGAGTTACCAGTACAGTAACCATACCAGGAAGTACTTAATTTATTAAGCTACTGCTTTTCTTAATCTCAATGGAAATATTTACTGATAAACAGCTACCTACGCAGCGTGTACATGTCGTTCCTAAATGAGCTTTTATCTCTCTCCCCTCACCAAAAATTAGATTCTTCTGAGGAGTTCCCAGTACATTATCCTTTCCCCTGTGTAATTACCTTAACAAGCACCAGCTGTTTTTATTCTCAGAAGGTTTACTCCCTGATATACAGGTGCCTACCCACTTCGTAAGTGCAGGTCCTAAATGAGCTTTTTTCTCTGTTCCCTCACCATAATCCAGATTCTTTTTGGAGTTACCAGTACAGGAACCATACCAGGAAGTACTTAATTTATTAAGCTACTGCTTTTGTTAATTTCAGTGGAGATATTTACTGATAAACAGCTACCTACGCAGCATGTTCATGTCGTTCCTAAATGAGCTTTTATCTCTCTCCCCTCACCACAAATCAGATTCTTCTGAGGAGTTCCCAGTACATTATCCTTTCCCCTGTGTAATTACCTTAAGAAGCTCCAGCCGTTTTTATTCTCAGAAGGCTTACTCCCTGATATACAGCTGCCTACCCCCTTCGTAAGTGCAGGTCCTAAATGAGCTTTTTTCTCTGTTCCCTCACCACAATCCAGATTCTTTTGGGGAGTTACCAGTACAGTAACCATACCAGGAAGTACTTAATTTATTAAGCTACTGCTTTTCTTAATCTCAATGGAAATATTTACTGATAAACAGCTACCTACGCAGCATGTTCATGTCGTTCCTAAATGAGCTTTTATCTCTCTCCCCTCACCACAAATCAGATTCTTCTGAGGAGTTCCCAGTACATTATTGTTTCCCCTGTGTAATTACCTTAACAAGCTCCAGCTGTTTTTATTCTCAGAAGTTTTACTCCCTGATATACAGCTGCCTACCCCCCTTCGAAAGTGGAGGTCCTAAATGAGCTTTTTTCTCTGTTCCCTCAACACCATCCACATTCTTTTGGGGAGTTACCAGTACAGTAACCATACCAGGAAGTACTTAATTTATTAAGCTAACTGCTTTTCTCAATCTCAGTGGAGATATTTACTGATAAACAGCTACCTACGCAGCATGTTCATGTCGATCCTAAATGAGCTTTTATCTCTCTCCCCTCACCACAAATCAGATTCTTTTGAGGAGTTCCCAGTACATTATCCTTTCCCTGTGTAATTACCTTAACAAGCTGAAGCTGTTTTATTCTCAGAAGGTTTACTCCCTGATATACAGCTGCCTACCCCCTTCGTAAGTGCAGGTCCTAAATGAGCTTTTTTCTCTGTTCCCTACCACAATCCAGATTCTTTTGTGGAGTTACCAGTACAGTAACCATACCAGGAAGTACTTAATTTATTAAGCTACTGCTTTTCTTAATCTCAGTGGAGATATTTACTGATAATCAGCTATGTACGCAGCATGTTCATGTAGTTCCTAAATGAGATTTTATCTCTCTCCCCCTCACCACAAATCAGATTCTTCTGAGGAGTTCCCAGTACATTATCCTTTCCCCTGTGTAATTAGCTTAACAAGCTCCTGCTGTTTTTATTCTCAGAAGGTTTACACCCTGATATACAGCTGCCTACCCCCTTCCTAAGTGCAGGTCCTATATGAGCTTTCTTCTCTGTTCCCTCACCACAATCCAGATTCTTTTGGGGAGTTACCAACAGTAAGCAAACCAGGAAGTAATTAATTTATTAAGCTACTGCTTTTCTTAATCTCAGTGGATATATTTACTGATAAACAGCTACCTACGCAGCATGTTCATGTCGTTCCTATATGAGCATTTATCTCTCTCCCCTCAACACAAATCAGATTCTTCTGAAGAGTTCCCAGTACTTCCTTTTTCCCCTGTGTAATTACCTTAACAAGCTCCAGCTGTTTTTATTCTCAGAAGATTTACTCCCTGATATACAGCTGCCTACCCCTTCGTAAGTGAAGGTCCTAAATGAGCTTTTTTCTCTGTTCCCTCATCACAATCCAGATTCTTTTGGGGAGTTACCAGTACAGTAACCATAGCAGGAAGTACTTAATTTATTAAGCTACTGCTTTTATTAATCTCAGTGGAGATATTTACTGATAAACAGCTACCTACGCAGCATGTTCATGTCGTTCATAAATGAGCTTTTATCTCTCTCCACTCACCACAATTCAGATTCCTCTGAGGAGTTCCCAGTACACTATCCTTTCCCCTGTGTAATTACCTTAACAAGCTCCAGCTGTTTTTATTCTCAGAAGGTTTACTCCCTGATATACAGCTGCCTACCCCCTTCGTAAGTGCAGGTCCTAAATGAGCTTTTTTCTCTGTTCGCTCACCACAATCCAGATTCTTTTGGGGAGTTACCAGTACAGTAACCATACCAGGAAGTACTTAATTTATTAAGCTACTGCTTTTCTTAATCACAGTGGAGATATTTTCTGATAAACAGCTACCTACGCAGCATGTTCATGTCGTTCCTAAATGAGCTTTTATCTCTCACCCCTCACCACAAATCAGATTCTTCTGAGGAGTTCCCAGTACATTATCCTTTTCCCTGTGTAATTACCTTAACAAGCTCCAGCTGTTTTTATTCTCAGAAGGTTTACTCCCTGATATACAGCTGCCTAGCCCGTCGTAAGTGCAGGTCCTAATTGAACTTTTTTCTCTGCTCCTTCACCACAATCCAGATTCTTTTGGGGAGTTACCAGTACAGTAACCATACCAGGAAGTACTTAATTTATTAAGCTACTGCTTTTCTTAATCTCAGTGGAGATATTTACTGATAAACAGCTACGTACGCAGCATGTTCATGTCGTTCTTAAATGAGCTTTTATCTCTCTCCCATCACCACAAATCAGATTCTTCTGAGGAGTTCACAGTACATTATCCTTTCCCCTGTGTAATTACCTTAACAAGGTCCAGCTCTTTTTATTCTCAGAAGGTTTACTCCCTGATATACAGCTGCCTATCCCCTTCGTAAGTGCAGGTCCTAAATGTGCTTTTTTCTCTGTTCCCTCACCACATCCAGATTCTTTTGGGGAGTGACCAGTACATTAACCATACCAGGAAGTACTTAATTTATTAAGCTACTGCTTTTCTTAATCTCAGTGGAGATATTTACTGATAAACATCTACCTACGCAGCATGTTCATGTCCTTCCTAAATGAGCTTTTATCTCTCTCCCCTCACCACAAATCAGATTCTTCTGAGGAGTTCCCAGTACATTATCCTTTCCCCTGTGTAATTACCTTAACAAGCTCCAGCTGTTTTTATTCTCAGAAGGTTTACTCCCTGATATACAGCTGCCTAGCCCCTTCGTAAGTGCAGGTCCTAAATGAGTTTTTTTCTCTGTTCCCTCACCACAATCCAGATTCTTTTGGGGAGTTACCAGTACAATATCCATACCAGGAAGTACTTAATTTATTAAGCTACTGCTTTTCTTAATCTCAGTGGAGATATTTACTGATAAACAGCTACCTACGCAGCATGTTCATGTCGTTCCTAAATGAGCTTTT
>NW_025957247.1:0-26472 GCF_023159225.1 Perognathus longimembris pacificus | reverse complement strand
AAACTACATGAATGCTGCGTAGGTAGCTGTATATCAGGGAGTAAATATCTCCACTGAGAATAAAAACAGCAGTAGCTTAATAAATTAAGTAATTACAGGGGAAAGGATTACTGTACTGGGAACTCCTCAAAGAATCTGATTTGTGGTGAGGGGAGAGAGATAAAAGCTCATTTAGGAACCTGCACTTACGAAGGGGTAGGCAGCTGTTTATCAGTAAATATTCTGAGAATAAGAAAAGCAGTAGCTTGTTAATAAATTACAGGGGATGGTACTGTACTGGTAACTCCCAAAGAACTGATTGTGGTGAGGGAACAGAGAAAAAGCTCATTTAGGACGACACGAAGTGGAGTAGGCAGCTGTATATCAGGGAGTAAATATCTGAGAATAAAAACAGCAGTAGCTTAAGGTAATTACACAGGTAAAGGTAATGTACTGGGAACTCCTCAGAAGAATCTGATTTGTGGTGAGGGGAGAGAGATAAAAGCTCATTTAGGAACGACATGAACATGCTGCGTAGGTAGCTGTTTATCAGTAAATCTCTGAGATAAGAAAAGCAGTAGCTTGTTAAGGTAATTACACAGGGGAAAGGATACTGTACTGGTAACTCCCAGAAGAATCTGATTGTGGTGAGGGAAGAGAAAAAAGCTCATTTAGGAACGACATGAACATGCTGCGTAGGTAGCTGTTTATCAGTAAATATCTCCACTGAGATAAAAACAGCAGTAGCTTAATAAATTAAGTACTTCCAGGGGATGGATTACTGTACTGGTAACTCCCAAAAGAATCTGATTGTGGTGAGGGAAGAGATAAAAAAGCTCATTTAGGACCTGCACTTACGAAGGGTAGGCAGCTGTATATCAGGGAGTAAATCTCTGAGAATAAAAACAGTGGAGCTTGTTAAGGTAATTACACAGGGGAAAGGATAATGTACTGGGAACTCCTCAGAAGAATCTGATTGTGGTGAGGGGAGAGAGATAAAAGCTCATTTAGGAACGACATGAAGTGCTGCATAGGTAGCTGTTTATCAGGAAATATCTCCACTGAGAATAAAAAAGCAGTAGCTTAATAAATAAGTACTTCTGGTATGGTTACTGTACTGGTAACTCCCCAAAAGAATCTGGATTGTGGTGAGGGAGAGAGAAAAAAGCTCATTTAGGACCTGCACTTACAAGGGGGTAGGCAGCTGTATATCAGGGAGTAAACCTTCTGAGAATAAAAACAGCTGGAGCTAAATTAAGGTAATTACACAGGTAAAGGATAATGTACTGGGAACTCCTCAGAAGAATCTGATTTGTGGTGAGGGGAGAGAGAAAAAGCTCATTTAGGAACGACATGAACATGCTGCGTAGGTAGCTGTTTATCAGTAAATATCTCCACTGAGATTAAGAAAAGCAGTAGCTTAATAAATTAAGTACTTCCTGGTATGGTTACTGTACTGGTAACTCTCCAAAAAATCTGGATTGTGGTGAGGGAACAGAGAAAAAAGCTCATTTAGGACCTGCACTTACGAAGGGGTAGGCAGCTGTATTCAGGGAGTAAACTTCTGAGAATAAAAACAGCTGGAGCTTGTTAAGGTAATTACACTGGGGAAAGGATAATGTACTGGGAACTCCTCAGAAGAATCTGATTTGTGGTGAGGGGAGAGAGATAAAAGCTCATTTAGGAACGACATGAATGCTGCGTAGGTAGCTGTTTATCAGTAAATATCTCCATGAGATTAAGAAAAGCAGTAGCTTAATAAATTAAGTACTTCCTGGTATGGTTACTGTACTGGTAACTCCCCAAAAGAATCTGATTGTGGTGAGGGAACAGAGAAAAAGCTCATTTAGGACCTGCACTTACGCAAGGGGGTAGGCAGCTGTATATCAGGGAGTATCCCTTCTGAGAATAAAAACAGCTGGAACTTGTTAAGGTAATTACACAGGGGAAAGGATAATGTACTGGGAACTCCTCAGAAGAATCTGATTGTGGTGAGGGGAGAGAGATAAAAGCTCATTTAGGAACGACATGAAAATGCTGCGTAGGTAGCTGTTTATCAGTAAATATCTCCACTGAGATTAAGAAAAGCAGGAGCTTAATAAATTAAGTACTTCCTGGTATGGTTACTGTACTGGTAACTCCCCAAAAGAATCTGGATTGTGGTGAGGGATCAGAGAAAAAAGCTCATTTAGGACCTGCACTTACGGAGGGGGTAGGCAGCTGTATATCAGGGAGTAAACTTCTGAGAATAAAAACAGCTGGAGCTTGTTAAGGTAATTACACAGGGGAAAGGATAATGTACTGGGAACTCCTCAGAAGAATCTGATTTGTGGTGAGGGGAGAGAGATAAAAGCTCATTTAGGAACGACATGAAAATGCTGCGTAGGTAGCTGTTTATCAGTAAATATCTCCACTGAGATTAAGAAAAGCAGTAGCTTAATAAATTAAGTACTTCCTGGTATGGTTACTGTACTGGTAACTCCCCAAAAGAATCTGGATTGTGGTGAGGGAACAGAGAAAAAGCTCATTTAGGACCTGCACTTACGAAGGGGGTAGGCAGCTGTATATCAGGGAGTAAACTTCTGAGAATAAAAACAGCTGGAGCTTGTTAAGGTAATTACACAGGGGAAAGGATAATGTACTGGGAACTCCTCAGAAGAATCTGATTTGTGGTGAGGGGAGAGAGATAAAAGCTCATTTAGGAACGACATGAACATGCTGCGTAGGTAGCTGTTTATCAGTAAATATCTCCACTGAGATTAAGAAAAGCAGTAGCTTAATAAATTAAGTACTTCCTGGTATGGTTACTGTACTGGTAACTCCCCAAAAGAATCTGGATTGTGGTGAGGGACAGAGAAAAAAGCTCATTTAGGACCTGCACTTACGAAGGGGGTAGGCAGCTGTATATCAGGGAGTAAACCTTCAGAGAATAAAAACAGCTGGAGCTTGTTAAGTAATACACAGGGGAAAGGATAATGTACTGGGAACTCCTCAGAAGAATCTGATTTGTGGTGAGGGGAGAGAGATAAAAGCTCATTTAGGAACGACATGAACATGATGCGTAGGTAGCTGTTTATCAGTAAATATCTCCACTGAGATTAAGAACAGCAGTAGCTAAATAAATTAAGTACTTCCTGATGGTTACTGTACTGGTAACTCCCCAAAAGAATCTGGATTGTGGTGAGGGAACAGAAAAAAAGCTCATTTAGGACCTGCACTTACGAAGGGGGTAGGCAGCTGTATATCAGGGTATCCCTTCTGAGAATAAAAACAGCTGGAGCTTGTTAAGGTAATTACACAGGGGAAAGTATATTGTACTGGGAACTCCTCAGAAGAATCTGATTTGTGGTGAGGGGAGAGAGATAAAAGCTCATTTAGGAACGACATAAATGTGCTGCATAGGTAGCTGTTTATCAGGAAATATCTCCACTGAGAATAACAAAAGCAGTAGCTTAATAAATAAGTACTTTCTGGTATGGTTACTGTACTGGTAACTCCCCCAAAAAATCTGGATTGTGGTGAGGGAACAGAGAAAAAGCTCATTTAGGACCTGCACTTACGAAGGGGGTAGGCAGCTGTATATCAGGGAGTATCCCTTCTGAGAATAAAAACAGCTGGAGCTTGTTAAGGTAATTACACAGGGGAAAGGATAATGTACTGGGAACTCCTCAGAAGAATCTGATTTGTGGTGAGTGGAGAGTGATAAAAGCTCATTTAGGAACGACATTAACATGCTCCATAGGTAGCTGTTTATCAGTAAATATCTCCACTGAAATTAAGAAAAGCAGTAGCTTAATAAATTAAGTACTTCCTGTTACGGTTACTGTACTGGTAACTCCCCAAAAGAATCTGGATTGTGGTGAGGGAACAGAGAAAAAAGCTCATTTAGGACCTGCACTTACGAAGGGGGTAGGCAGCTGTATATAAGGAGTAAACCTTCTGAGAATAAAAACAGCTGGAGCATGTTAAGGTAATTACACAGGGGAAAGGATAATGTACTGGGAACTCCTCAGAAGAATCTGATTTGTGGTGAGGGGAGAGAGATAAAAGCTCATTTAGGAACGACATGAAAGTGCTGCATAGGTAGCTGTTTATCAGTAAATATCTCAGCTGAGATTAAGAAAAGCAGTAGCTTAATAAATTAAGTACTTCCTGTTACGGTTACTGTACTGGTAACTCCCGAAAAGAATCTGGATTGTGGTGAGGGAACAGAGAAAAAAGCTCATTTAGGACCTGCACTTACGAAGGGGGTAGGCAGCTGTATATCAGGGAGAAACCTTCTGAGAATAAAAACAGCTGGAGCTTGTTAAGGTAATTACACAGGGGAAAGGATAATGTACTGGGAACTCCTCAGAAGAATCTGATTTGTGGTGAGGGGAGAGAGATAAAGCTCATTTAGGAACGAATGAAAATGCTGCATAGGTAGCTGTTTATCAGTAAATATCTCCACTGAGATTAAGAAAAGCAGTAGCTTAATAAATTAAGTACTTCCTGGTATTGGTTACTGTACTGGTAACTCCCCAAAAGAATCTGGATTGTGGTGAGGGAACAGAGAAAAAAGCTCATTTAGGACCTGCACTTACGAAGGGGGTAGGCAGCTGTATATCAGGAGTAAACTTCTGAGAATAAAAAAGCTGGAGCTTGTTAAGGTAATTACACAGGGGAAATTATAATGTACTGGGAACTCCTCAGAAGAATCTGATTTGTGGTGAGGGGAGAGAGAGAAAAGCTCATTTAGGAACGACATGAAAATGCTGCATAGGTAGCTGTTTATCAGTAAATATCTCCACTGAGATTAAGAAAAGCAGTAGCTTAATAAATTAAGTACTTCCTGGTATTGTTACTGTACTGGTAACTCCCCAAAAGAATCTGATTGTGGTGAGGGAACAGAGAAAAAAGCTCATTTAGGACCTGCACTTACGAAGGGGGTAGGCAGCTGTATATCAGGGGTAAACCTTCTGAGAATAAAAACAGCTGGAGCTTGTTAAGGTAATTACACATGGGGAAAGGATAATGTACTGGGAACTCCTCAGAAGAATCTGATTTGTGGTGAGGGGAGAGAGATAAAAGCTCATTTAGGAACGACATGAACATGCTGCGTAGGTAGCTGTTTATCAGTAAATATCTCCACTGAGATTAAGAAAAGCAGTAGCTAAATAAATTAAGTACTTCCTGATGGTTACTGTACTGGTAACTCCCCAAAAGAATCTGGATTGTTGTGAGGGAACAGAAAAAAAGCTCATTTAGGACCTGCACTTACCAAGGGGGTAGGCAGCTGTATATCAGGGGTATCCCTTCTGAGAATAAAATCAACTGGAGCTTGTTAAGGTAATTACACAGGGGAAAGGATAATGTACTGGGAACTGCTCAGAAGAGTCTGATTTGTGGTGAGGGGAGATAGATAAAAGCTCATTTAGAACGACATGAACATGCTGCGTAGGTAGCTGTTTATCAGTAAATATCTCCACTGAGATTAAGAAAAGCAGTAGCTTAATAAATTAAGTACTTCCTGGTATGGTAACTGTAGTGGTAATTCCCCAAAAGAATCTCGATTGTGGTGAGGGATCAGAGAAAAAAGCTCATATAGGACGTGCACTTACGAAGGGGCTAGGCAGCGGTATATCAGGGAGTAAACCTTCTGAGAATAAAAACAGTTGGAACTTGTTAAGGTAATTACACAGGGGAAAGGATAATGTACTGGGAACTCCTCAGAAGAATCTGATTTGTGGTGAGGGGAGAGAGATAAAAGCTCATTTAGGAACGACATGAACATGCTGCGTAGGTAGCTGTTTATCAGTAAATATCTCCACTGAGATTAAGAAAAGCAGTAGCTTAATAAATTAAGTACTTCCTGGTATGGTTACTGTACTGGTAACTCCCCAAAAGAATCTGGATTGTGGTGAGGGAACAGAGAAAAAAGCTCATTTAGGACCTGCACTTACGAAGGGGGTAGGCAGCTGTATATCAGGGAGTATCCCTTCTGAGAATAAAAACAGCTGGACTTGTTAAGGTAATTACATAGGGGAAAGGATAATGTACTGGGAACTCCTCAGAAGAATCTGATTTGTGGTGAGGGGAGAGAGATAAAAGCTCATTTAGGAACGACATGAACATGCTGCGTAGGTAGCTGTTTATCAGTAAATATCTCCACTGAGATTAAGAAAAGCAGTAGCTTAATAAATTAAGTACTTCCTGGTATGGTTACTGTACTGGTAACTCCCCAAAAGAATCTGGATTTGTGAGGGAACAGAGAAAAAGCTCATTTAGGACCTGCACTTACGAAGGGGGTAGGCAGCTGTATATCAGGGAGTAAACCTTCTGAGAATAAAAACAGCTGGAGCTGTTAAGGTAATTACACAGGGGAAAGGATAATGTACTGGAACTCCTCAGAAGAATCTGATTTGTGGTGAGGGGAGAGAGATAAAATCATTTAGGAACGACATGAGCATGCTGCGTAGGTAGCTGTTTATCAGTAAATATCTCCACTGAGATTAAGAAAAGCAGTAGTTAATAAATTAAGTACTTCCTGGTATGGTTACTGTACTGGTAACTCCCCAAAAGAATCTGGATTGTGGTGAGGGAACAGAGAAAAAAGCTCATTTAGGACTGCACTTACGAAGGGGGTAGGCAGCTGTATATCAGGGAGTAAACCTTCTGAGAATAAAAACAGCTGGAGCTTGTTAAGGTAATTACACAGGGGAAAGGATAATGTACTGGGAACTCCTCAGAAGAATCTGATTTGTGGTGAGGGAGAGAGATAAAATCTCATTTAGGAACGACATGAACATGCTGCGTAGTAGCTGTTTATCAGTAAATATCTCCACTGAGATTAAGAAAAGCAGTAGCTTAATAAATTAAGTACTTCCTGGTATGGTTACTGTACTGGTAACTCCCCAAAAGAATCTGGATTGTGGTGAGGGAACAGAGAAAAAAGCTCATTTAGGACCTGCACTTACGAAGGGGGTAGGCAGCTGTATATCAGGGAGTAAACCTTCTGAGAATAAAAACAGCTGGAGCTTGTTAAGGTAATTACACAGGGGAAAGGATAATGTACTGGGAACTCCTCAGAAGAATCTGATTTGTGGTGAGGGGAGAGAGATAAAAGCTCATTTAGGAACGACATGAACATGCTGCGTAGGTAGCTGTTTATCAGTAAATATCTCCACTGAGATTAAGAAAAGCAGTAGCTTAATAAATTAAGTACTTCCTGGTATGGTTACTGTACTGGTAACTCCCCAAAAGAATCTGGATTGTGGTGAGGGAACAGAGAAAAAAGCTCATTTAGACCTGCACTTACGAAGGGGTAGGCAGCTGTATATCAGGGAATAAACCTTCTGAGAATAAAAACAGCTGGAGCTTGTTAAGGTAATTACACAGGGGAAAGGATAATGTACTGGGAACTCCTCAGAAGAATCTGATTTGTGGTGAGGGGAGAGAGATAAAAGCTCATTTAGAACGACATGAACATGCTGCGTAGTAGCTGTTTATCAGTAAATATCTCCACTGAGATTAAGAAAAGCAGTAGCTTAATAAATTAAGTACTTCCTGGTATGGATTACTGTACTGGTAACTCCCCAAAAGAATCTGGATTGTGGTGAGGGAAGAGAGAAAAAAGCTCATTTAGGACCTGCACTTACGAAGGGGGTAGGCAGCTGTATATCAGGGAGTAAATCCCTTCTGAGAATAAAAACAGCTGGAGCTTGTTAAGGTAATTACACAGGGGAAAGGATAATGTACTGGGAACTCCTCAGAAGAATCTGATTTGTGGTGAGGGGAGAGAGATAAAAGCTCATTTAGGAACGACATGAACATGCTGCTAGGTAGCTGTTTATCAGTAAATATCTCCACTGAGATTAAGAAAAGCAGTAGCTTAATAAATTAAGTACTTCCTGGTATGGTTCTTGTACTGGTAACTCCCCAAAGAATCTGGATTGTGGTGAGGGAACAGAGAAAAAAGCTCATTTAGGACCTGCACTTACGAAGGGGGTAGGCAGCTGTATATCAGGGAGTATCCCTTCTGAGAATAAAAACAGCTGGAGCTTGTTAAGGTAATTACACAGGGAAAAGGATAATGTACTGGGAACTCCTCAGAAGAATCTGATTTGTGGTGAGGGGAGAGAGATAAAAGCTCATTTAGGAACGACATGAACATGCTGCATAGGTAGCTGTTTATCAGTAAATATCTCCACTGAGATTAAGAAAAGCAGTAGCTTAATAAATTAAGTACTTCCTGGTATGTTACTGTACTGGTAACTCCCCAAAAGAATCTGGATTGTGGTGAGGGAACAGAGAAAAAAGCTCATTTAGGACCTGCACTTACGAAGGGGGTAGGCAGCTGTATATCAGGGAGTATCCCTTCTGAGAATAAAAACAGCTGGAGCTTGTTAAGGTAATTACACAGGGGAAAGGATAATGTACTGGGAACTCCTCAGAAGAATCTGATTTGTGGTGAGGGGAGAGGATAAAAGCTCATTTAGGAACGACATGAACATGCTGCATAGGTAGCTGTTTATCAGTAAATATCTCCACTGAGATTAAGAAAAGCAGTAGCTTAATAAATTATGTACTTCCTGGTATGGTTACTGTACTGGTAACTCCCAAAAGAATCTGGATTGTGGTGAGGGAACAGAGAAAAAAGCTCATTTAGGACCTGCACTTACGAAGGCGGTAGGCAGCTGTATATCAGGGAGTATCCCTTCTGAGAATAAAAACAGCTGGAGCTTGTTAAGGTAATTACACAGGGGAAAGGATAATGTACTGGGAACTCCTCAGAAGAATCTGATTTGTGGTGAGGGGAGAGAGATAAAAGCTCATTTAGAACGACATGAACATGCTGCGTAGGTAGCTGTTTATCAGTAAATATCTCCACTGAGATTAAGAAAAGCAGTAGCTTAATAAATTAAGTACTTCCTGGTATGGTTACTGTACTGGTAACTCCCCAAAAATCTGGATTGTGGTGAGGAACAGAGAAAAAAGCTCATTTAGGACCTGCACTTACGAAGGGGGTAGGCAGCTGTATATCAGGGATATCTCTTCTGAGAATAAAAACAGCTGGAGCTTGTTAAGGTAATTACACAGGGGAAAGGATAATGTACTGGGAACTCCTCAGAAGAATCTGATTTGTGGTGAGGGGAGAGAGATAAAAGCTCATTTAGGAACGACATGAACATGCTGGTAGGTAGCTGTTTATCAGTAAATATCTCCACTGAGATTAAGAAAAGCAGTAGCTTAATAAATTAAGTACTTCCTGGTATGGTTACTGTACTGGTAACTCCCCAAAAGAATCTGGATTGTGGTGAGGGAACAGAGAAAAAAGCTCATTTAGGACCTGCACTTACGAAGGGGGTAGGCAGCTGTATATCAGGGAGTATCCCTTCTGAGAATAAAAACAGCTGGAGCTTGTTAAGGTAATTACACAGGGGAAAGGATAATGTACTGGGAACTCCTCAGAAGAATCTGAATTGTGGTGAGGGGAGAGAGATAAAAGCTCATTTAGGAACGACATGAACATGCTGCGTAGGTAGCTGTTTATCATTAAATATCTCCACTGAGATTAAGAAAAGCAGTAGCTTAATAAATTAAGTACTTCCTGGTATGGTTACTGTACTGGTAACTCCCCAAAAGAATCTGGATTGTGGTGAGGGAACAGAGAAAAAAGCTCATTTAGACCTGCACTTACGAAGGGGGTAGGCAGCTGTATATCAGAAGTATCCTTCTGAGAATAAAAACAGCTGGAGCTTGTTAAGGTAATTACACAGGGGAAAGGATAATGTACTGGGAACTCCTCAGAAGAATCTGATTTGTGGTGAGGGGAGAGAGATAAAAGCTCATTTAGAACGACATGAACATGCTGCGTAGGTAGCTGTTTATCAGTTAAATATCTCCACTGAGATTAAGAAAAGCAGTAGCTTAATAAATTAAGTACTTCCTGGTATGGTTACTGTACTGGTAACTCCCCAAAAGAATCTGGATTGTGGTGAGGGAAGAGAGAAAAAAGCTCATTTAGGACACTGCACTTACGAAGGGGGTAGGCAGCTATATCAGGGAGTAAACGTTCTGAGAATAAAACAGCTGGAGCTTGTTAAGGTAATTCACAGGGGAAAGGATAATTACTGGGAACTCCTCAGAAGAATCTGATTTGTGGTGAGGGGAGAGAGATAAAAGCTCATTTAGGAACGACATGAACATGCTGCATAGGTAGCTGTTTATCAGTAAATATCTCCACTGAGATTAAGAAAAGCAGTAGCTTAATAAATTAAGTACTTCCTGGTATGGTTACTGTACTGGTAACTCCCCAAAAGAATCTGGATTGTGGTGAGGGAACAGAGAAAAAAGCTCATTTAGGACCTGCACTTACGAAGGGGGTTGGCAGCTGTATATCAGGGAGTATCCCTTCTGAGAATAAAAACAGCAGGAGCTTGTTAAGGTAATTACACAGGGAAAAGGATAATGTACTGGGAACTCCTCAGAAGAATCTGATTTGTGGTGAGGGGAGAGAGATAAAAGCTCATTTAGGAACGACATGAACATGCTGCATAGTAGCTGTTTATCAGTAAATATCTCCACTGAGATTAAGAAAAGCAGTAGCTTAATAAATTATGTACTTCCTGGTATGGTTACTGTACTGGTAACTCCCCAAAAGAATCTGGATTGTGGTGAGGGAACAGAGAAAAAAGCTCATTTAAGACCTGCACATTAAGAAGGGGGTAGGCAGCTGTATATCAGGCAGTATCCCTTCTGAGATAATAACAGCTGGAACTTGTTAAGGTAATTACACAGGGGAAAGGATAATGTACTGGGAACTCCTAAGAAGAATCTGATTTGTGGTGAGGGGAGAGAGATAAAAGCTCATTTAGGAACGACATGAACATGCTGCCTAGGTAGCTGTTTATCAGTAATATCTCCACTGAGATTAAGAAAAGCAGTAGCTTAATAAATTAAGTACTTCCTGGTATGGTTACTGTACTGGTAACTCCCCAAAGAATCTGGATTGTGGTGAGAGAACAGAGAAAAAAGCTCATTTAGGACCTTCACTTACGAAGGGGGTAGGCAGCTCTATATCAGGGAGTATCACTTCTGAGAATAAAAACAGCTGGAGCTTGTTAAGGTAATTACACAGGGGAAAGGATAATGTACTGGGAACTCCTCAGAAGAATCTGATTTTGGTGAGGGGAGAGAGATAAAAGCTCATTTAGAACGACATGAACATGCTGCATAGGTAGCTGTTTATCAGTAAATATCTCCACTGAGATTAAGAAAAGCAGTAGCTTAATAATTTAAGTACTTCCTGGTATGGTTACTGTACTGGTAACTCCCCAAAAGAATCTGGATTGTGGTGAGGGAACAGAGAAAAAGCTCATTTAGGACCTGAACTTACGAAGGGGTAGGCAGCTGTATATCAGGGAGTATCCCTTCTGAGAATAAAAACAGCTGGAGCTTGTTAAGGTAATTACACAGGGGAAAGGATAATGTACTGGGAACTCCTCAGAAGAATCTGATTTTGGTGAGGGGAGAGAGATAAAAGCTCATTTAGGAACGACATGAACATGCTGCATAGGTAGCTGTTTATCAGTAAATATCTCCACTGAGATTAAGAAAAGCAGTAGCTTAATAAATTATGTACTTCCTGGTATGGTTACTGTACTGGTAACTCCCAAAAGAATCTGGATTGTGGTGAGGGAATAGAGAAAAAGCTGATTTAGGACCTGCAATTACGAAGGGGTAGGCAGCTGTATATCAGGGAGTATCCCTTCTGAGAATAAAAACAGCTGGAGCTTGTTAAGGTAATTACACAGGGAAAGGATAATGTACTGGGTAACTCCTCAGAAGAATCTGATTTGTGGTGAGGGGAGAGAGATAAAAGCTCATTTAGGAATGACATGAACATGCTGCATAGGTAGCCTGTTTATCAGTAAATATCTCCACTGAGATTAAGAAAAGCAGTAGCTTAATAAATTAAGAACTTCCTGGTATGGTTACTGTACTGGTAACTCCCCAAAAGAATCTGGATTGTGGTGAGGGAACAGAGAAAAATATCATTTAGTACCTGCACTTACGAATGGGGTAGGCAGCTGTATATCAGGGAGTAAACCTTCTGAGAATAAAAACAGCTGGAGCTTGTTAAGGTAATTACACAGGGGAAAGGATAATGTACTGGGAACTCCACAGAAGAATCTGATTTGTGGTGAGGGGAGAGAGATAAAAGCTCATTTAGGAACGACATGAACATGCTGCATAGGTAGCTGTTCATCAGTAAATATATTAACTGAGATTAAGAAAAGCAGTAACTTAGTAAATTAGTTACTTCCTGGTATGGTTACTGTACTGGTAACTCCCCAAAAGAATCTGGATTGTGGTGAGGGAACAGAGAAAAAAGCTCATTTAGGACCTGCACTTAGGAAGGGGGTAGGCAGCTGTATATCAGGGAGTAAACCTTCTGAGAATAAAAACAGCAGGAGCTTGTTAAGGTAATTACACAGGGGAAAGGATAATGTACTGGGAAATCCTCTGAAGAATCTGATTTGTGGTGAGGGGAGAGAGATAAAAGCTCATTTATGAACGACATGAAAATGCTGCATAGTTAGCTTTTTATCAGTAAATATCTCCACTGTGATTTAGAAAAGCAGTAGCTTAATAAATTAAGAACCTCCTGGTATGGTTACTGTACTGGTAACTCCCCAAAAGAATCTGGATTGTGGTGAGGGAACAGAGAAAAATGCTCATTTAGGACGTGCATTTACGAAGGGGGTAGGCAGCTGTATATCAGGGAGTATCCCTTCTGAGAATAAAAACAGCTGGAGCTTGTTAAGGTAACTACACAGCGGAAAGGATAATGTACTGGGACTACCTCAGAAGAATCTGATTTGTGGTAAGGGGAGAGAGATAAAAGCTCATTTAGGAACGACATGAACATGCTGCGTAGGTAGCTGTTTATCAGTAAATATCTCCACTGAGATTAAGAAAAGCAGTAGCTTAATAAATTAAGTACTTCCTGGTATGATTACTGTACTGGTAACTCCCTAAAAGAATCTGGATTGTGGTGAGGGAACAGAGAAAAAAGCTCATTTAGGACCTGCACTTACGAAGGGGTTAGGCAGCTGTATATCTGGGAGTAAACCTTCTGAGAATAAAAACAGCTGGAGCTTGTTAAGGTAATTACACAGGGGAAAGGATAATGTACTGGGAACTCCTCAGAAGAATCGGATTTGTGGTGTGGGGAAAGAGATAAAAGCTCATTTAGGAACGAAATGAACATGCTGCCTAGGTAGCTGTTTATCAGTAAATATCTCCACTGAGATTAAGAAAAGCAGTAGCTTAATAAGTTAAGTCATTCCTGGTATGGTTACTGTACTGGTAACTCCCCAAAAGAATCTGGATTGTGGTGAGGGAACAGAGAAAAAAGCTCATTTAGGACCTGCACTTACGAAGGCGGTAGGCAGCTGTATATCAGGGAGTATACCTTCTGAGAATAAAAACAGCTGGAGCTTGTCAAGTTAATTACACAGGGGAAAGGATAATGTACTGGGAACTCCTCAGAAGAATCTGATTTGTGGTGAGGGGAGAGAGATAAAAGCTCATTTAGGAATGACATGAACATGCTGCATAGGTACCTGTTTATCAGTAAATATCTCCACTGAGATTAAGAAAAGCAGTAGCTTAATAAATTAAGAACTTCCTGGTATGGTTACTGTACTGGTAACTCCCCAAAAGAATCTGGATTGTGGTGAGGGAACAGAGAAAAATATCATTTAGTTCCTTCACTTACGAATGGGGTAGGCAGCTGTATATCAGGGAGTAAACCTTCTGAGAATAAAAACAGCTGGAGCTTGTTAAGGTAATTACACAGGGGAAAGGATAATGTACTGGGAACTCCACAGAAGAATCTGATTTGTGGTGAGGGGAGAGAGATAAAAGCTCATTTAGGAACTACATGAAAATGCTGCATAGGTAGCTGTTCATCAGTAAATATATTAACTGAGATTAAGAAAAGCAGTAACTTAGTAAATTAGTTACTTCCTGGTATGGTTACTGTACTGGTAACTCCCCAAAAGAATCTGGATTGTGGTGAGGGAACAGAGAAAAAAGCTCATTTAGGACCTGCACTTAGGAAGGGGGTAGGCAGCTGTATATCAGGGAGTAAACCTTCTGAGAATAAAAACAGCAGGAGCTTGTTAAGGTAATTACACAGGGGAAAGGATAATGTACTGGGAAATCCTCTGAAGAATCTGATTTGTGGTGAGGGGAGAGAGATAAAAGGTCATTTAGGAACGACATGAACATGCTCACTAGGTAGCTGTTTCTCAGTAAATATCTCCACTGAGATTAAGAAAAGCAGTAGCTTAATAAGTTAAGTAATTCCTGGTATGGTTACTGTACTGGTAACTCCCCAAAGAATCTGGATTGTTGTGAGGGAACAGAGAAAAAAGCTCATTTAGGACCTGCACTTACGAAGGGGGTAGGCAGCTGTATATCAGGGAATATCCCTTCTGAGAATAAAAACAGCTGGAGCTTGTTAAGGTAATTACACAGGGGAAAGGATAATGTACTGGGAACTCCTCAGAAGAATCTCATTTGTGGTGAGGGGAGAGAGATAAAAGCTCATTTATGAACGACATGAAAATGCTGCATAGGTAGCTTTTTATCAGTAAATATCTCCACTGTGATTTAGAAAAGCAGTAGCTTAATAAATTAAGAACCTCCTGGTATGGTTACTGTACTGGTAACTCCCCAAAAGAATCTGGATTGTGGTGAGGGAACAGAGAAAAATGCTCATTTAGGACGTGCATTTACGAAGGGGGTAGGCAGCTGTATATCAGGGAGTATCCCTTCTGAGAATAAAAACAGCTGGAGCTTGTTAAGGTAATTACACAGCGGAAAGGATAATGTACTGGGACTACCTCAGAAGAATCTGATTTGTGGTAAGGGGAGAGAGATAAAAGCTCATTTAGGAACGACATGAACATGCTGCGTAGGTAGCTGTTTATCAGTAAATATCTCCACTGAGATTAAGAAAAGCAGTAGCTTAATAAATTAAGTACTTCCTGGTATGATTACTGTACTGGTAACTCCCTAAAAGAATCTGGATTGTGGTGAGGGAACAGAGAAAAAAGCTCATTTAGGACCTGCACTTACGAAGGGGTTAGGCAGCTGTATATCTGGGAGTAAACCTTCTGAGAATAAAAACAGCTGGAGCTTGTTAAGGTAATTACACAGGGGAAAGGATAATGTACTGGGAACTCCTCAGAAGAATCGGATTTGTGGTGTGGGGAAAGAGATAAAAGCTCATTTAGGAACGAAATGAACATGCTGCCTAGGTAGCTGTTTATCAGTAAATATCTCCACTGAGATTAAGAAAAGCAGTAGCTTAATAAGTTAAGTCATTCCTGGTATGGTTACTGTACTGGTAACTCCCCAAAAGAATCTGGATTGTGGTGAGGGAACAGAGAAAAAAGCTCATTTAGGACCTGCACTTACGAAGGCGGTAGGCAGCTGTATATCAGGGAGTATACCTTCTGAGAATAAAAACAGCTGGAGCTTGTCAAGTTAATTACACAGGGGAAAGGATAATGTACTGGGAACTCCTCAGAAGAATCTGATTTGTGGTGAGGGGAGAGAGATAAAAGCTCATTTAGGAATGACATGAACATGCTGCATAGGTACCTGTTTATCAGTAAATATCTCCACTGAGATTAAGAAAAGCAGTAGCTTAATAAATTAAGAACTTCCTGGTATGGTTACTGTACTGGTAACTCCCCAAAAGAATCTGGATTGTGGTGAGGGAACAGAGAAAAATATCATTTAGTACCTTCACTTACGAATGGGGTAGGCAGCTGTATATCAGGGAGTAAACCTTCTGAGAATAAAAACAGCTGGAGCTTGTTAAGGTAATTACACAGGGGAAAGGATAATGTACTGGGAACTCCACAGAAGAATCTGATTTGTGGTGAGTGGAGAGAGATAAAAGCTCATTTAGGAACGACATAAAAATGCTGCATAGGTAGCTGTTCATCAGTAAATATATTAACTGAGATTAAGAAAAGCAGTAACTTAGTAAATTAGTTACTTCCTGGTATGGTTACTGTACTGGTAACGCCCCAAAAGAATCTGGATTGTGGTGAGGGAACAGAGAAAAAAAGCTCATTTAGGACCTGCACTTAGGAAGGGGGTAGGCAGCTGTATATCAGGGAGTAAACCTTCTGAGAATAAAAACAGCAGGAGCTTGTTAAGGTAATTACACAGGGGAAAGGATAATGTACTGGGAAATCCTCTGAAGAATCTGATTTGTGGTGAGGGGAGAGAGATAAAAGGTCATTTAGGAACGACATGAACATGCTCACTAGGTAGCTGTTTATCAGTAAATATCTCCACTGAGATTAAGAAAAGCAGTAGCTTAATAAGTTAAGTAATTCCTGGTATGGTTACTGTACTGGTAACTCCCCAAAGAATCTGGATTGTTGTGAGGGAACAGAGAAAAAAGCTCATTTAGGACCTGCACTTACGAAGGGGGTAGGCAGCTGTATATCAGGGAATATCCCTTCTGAGAATAAAAACAGCTGGAGCTTGTTAAGGTAATTACACAGGGGAAAGGATAATGTACTGGGAACTCCTCAGAAGAATCTGATTTGTGGTGAGGGGAGAGAGATAAAAGCTCATTTATGAACGACATGAAAATGCTGCATAGGTAGCTTTTTATCAGTAAATATCTCCACTGTGATTTAGAAAAGCAGTAGCTTAATAAATTAAGAACCTCCTGGTATGGTTACTGTACTGGTAACTCCCCAAAAGAATCTGGATTGTGGTGAGGGAACAGAGAAAAATGCTCATTTAGGACCTGCATTTACGAAGGGGGTAGGCAGCTGTATATCAGGGAGTATCCCTTCTGAGAATAAAAACAGCTGGAGCTTGTTAAGGTAATTACACAGCGGAAAGGATAATGTACTGGGACTACCTCAGAAGAATCTGATTTGTGGTAAGGGGAGAGAGATAAAAGCTCATTTAGGAACGACATGAACATGCTGCGTACATAGCTGTTTATCAGTAAATATCTCCACTGAGATTAAGAAAAGCAGTAGCTTAATAAATTAAGTACTTCCTGGTATGATTACTGTACTGGTAACTCCCTAAAAGAATCTGGATTGTGGTGAGGGAACAGAGAAAAAAGCTCATTTAGGACCTGCACTTACGAAGGGGTTAGGCAGCTGTATATCTGGGAGTAAACCTTCTGAGAATAAAAACAGCTGGAGCTTGTTAAGGTAATTACACAGGGGAAAGGATAATGTACTGGGAACTCCTCAGAAGAATCGGATTTGTGGTGTGGGGAAAGAGATAAAAGCTCATTTAGGAACGAAATGAACATGCTGCCTAGGTAGCTGTTTATCAGTAAATATCTCCACTGAGATTAAGAAAAGCAGTAGCTTAATAAGTTAAGTCATTCCTGGTATGGTTACTGTACTGGTAACTCCCCAAAAGAATCTGGATTGTGGTGAGGGAACAGAGGAAAAAGCTCATTTAGGACCTGCACTTACGAAGGCGGTAGGCAGCTGTATATCAGGGAGTATACCTTCTGAGAATAAAAACAGCTGGAGCTTGTCAAGTTAATTACACAGGGGAAAGGATAATGTACTGGGAACTCCTCAGAAGAATCTGATTTGTGGTGAGGGGAGAGAGATAAAGGCTCATTTATGAACGACATGAAAATGCTGTATATGTAGCATTTTATCAGTGAATATCTCCACTGAGATTAAGAAAAGCAGTAGCTTAATAAATTAAGAACTTCCTGGTATGGTTCCTGTACTGGCAACTCCCCAAAATAATCTGCATTGTGGTGAGGGAACAGAGAAAAAAGCTCATTTAGGACCTGCACTTACGAAGGGGGTAGGCAGCTGTATATCATGGAGTAAACCTTCTGAGAATAAAAACACCCGGACAGTAGATCCCACTGGGCCCCACACATACTGCCTCCCCCCCCCCCAACGGACTCACGGGAGGGCGCAAGCACAACCCAACAACCCAGGGCTCGCTCTGGGAGGCAGACCCTGCTAAAGTGCCTGTTGTAGGGGTCTCACAGTGCACAGGAGTGCGGGGCCCCGGCGAAAGCGCCCGCTCTGGTAGACGTGCCCTGCACTGTTGGGCGGGGCCACAGCGACAGCACCTGCTGCCGTAGACACGCCTACACAGAAGGGAGGGAAGACCTACACACACCTCCAGATGCGCAAATCACAAAGAAACATAACTCAGTTCATCAAAGGACAAGCCAACTCGACAGCTCGAAAAAGCAGCTCGACTGAAGAGGAGATGGAGAATAAAAAAGCAATTGAGGCCATGTTAACAGGAATGATCGAAAGCGTCAGAAATGAAATCAGAAAACAATTCCAGGAGTTTAGAGCGGAAATCTGGAAGGACACCCAGGAAGCTAAGAAAGAAATGGAAGCAAAACTGGATACAATGCAAGCCTCATTTAAAGAAATGGAAGCAAAAATGGATACAATGCAAGCTGCCTTTAAAGAAAATCTCCACACCCTGAGAATTGAAATGCATGAAAAAATAGATTTAAAATACAACTCTGTAAAGGAAGAAATTTCCACGATCAGAGCTGATATGACAACCATGAATAGCTCTCTGACATCCATAAACTCCGCAATTGAAACCATAACACAAAGAGTTGACCATATGGAATCCAGAATCTCTCGCCTGGACGATGAAGCAGCTGACAACAACCAGAAAATGACCACACTCCAAGAAAAGGTGAAGCTTCAGAGAAGATTAATCCAGGAACTAATGGACAAAGACAAGAGATATAATCTGCGCATAATTGGAATAGAAGAAGGAGCACTTACGAAGGGGGTAGGCAGCAGTATATAAGGGAGTAAACCTTCTGAGAATAAAAACAGCTGGAGCTTGTTAAGGTAATTACACAGGGGAAAGGATAATGTACTGGGAACTCCTCAGAAGAATCTGATTTGTGGTGAGGGGAGAGAGATAAAAGCTCATTTAGGAACGACATGAACATGCTGCGTAGGGAGCTGTTTATCAGTAAATATCTCCACTGAGATTAAGAAAAGCAGTAGCTTAATAAATTAAGTACTTCCTGGTATGGTTACTGTACTGGTAACTCCCCAAAAGAATCTGGATTGTGGTGAGGGAACAGAGAAAAACGCTCATTTATGACCTGCACTTACGAAGGGGGTAGGCAGCTGTATATCAGGGAGTAAACCTTCTGAGAATAAAAACAGCTGGTGCTTGTTATGGTAATTACACAGGGGAAAGGATAATGTACCGGGAACTCCTCAGAAGAATCTGATTTGTGGTGAGCGGAGAGAGATAAAATTTCATTTAGGAACGACATGAACATGCTGCGTAGGTAGCTGTTTATCAGTAAATATGTCCACTGAGATTAAGAAAAGCAGTAGCGTAATGAATTAAGTACTTCCTGCTATGGATACTGTACTGGTAACTCCCCAAAAGAATCTGGATTGTGGTGAGGGAAAAGAGAAAAAAGGTCATTTAGGACCTGCACTTACTAAGGGGGTAGGCAGCTGTATATCAGGGAGTAAACCTTCTGAGAATAAAAACAGCTGGAGCTTGTTAAGGTAATTACACAGGGGAAAGGATAATGTACTGGGAACTCCTCAGAAGAATCTGATTTGTGGTGAGGGGAGAGAGATAAAAGCTCATTTACGAACGACATGAACAGGCTGCGTAGGTAGCTGTTTATCAGTAAATATCTCCACTGATATTAAGAAAAGCAGTAGCTTAATAAATTAAGTACTTCCTGGTATGGTTACTGTACTGGTAACTCCCCAAAAGAATCTGGATTGTTGAGGGAACAGAGAAAAAAAGCTCATTTAGGACCTGCACTTACGAAGGGGGTAGGCAGCTGTATATCAGGGACTAAACCTTCTGAGAATAAAAACAGCTGGAGCTTGTTAAGGTAATTACACAGGGGAAAGGATAATGTACTGGGAACTCCTCAGAAGAATCTGATTTGTGGTGAGGGGAGAGAGATAAAAGCTCATTTAGGAACGACATGAACATGCTGCGTAGGTAGCTGTTTATCAGTAAATATCTCCACTGAGATTAAGAAAAGCAGTAGCTTAATGAATTAAGTAATTCCTGGTATGGTTACTGTACTGGTAACTCCCCAAAAGAATCTGGATTGTGGTGAGGGAAAAGAGAAAAAAGGTCATTTAGGACCTGCACTTACGAAGGGGGTAGGCAGCTGTATATCAGGGAGTAAAACTTCTGAGAATAAAAACAGCTGGAGCTTGTTAAGGTAATTACACAGGGGAAAGGATAATGTACTGGGAACTCCTCAGAAGAATCTGATTTGTGGTGAGGGGAGAGAGATAAAAGCTCATTTAGGAACGACATGAACATGCTGCGTAGGTAGCTGTTTATCAGTAAATATCTCCACTGAGATTAAGAAAAGCAGTAGCGTAATAAATTAAGTACTTCCTGGTATGGTTACTGTACTGGTAACTCCCCAAAAGAATCTGATTTGTGGTGAGGGAACAGAGAAAAAAGCTCTTTTAGGACATGCACTAACGAATGGGGTAGGCAGCTGTATATCAGGGAGTAAACCTTCTGAGAATCAAAACAGCTGGAGCTTGTTAAGGTAATTACACAGGGGAAAGGATAATGTACTGGGAACTCCTCAGAAGAATCTGATTTGTGGTGAGGGGAGAGAGATAAAAGCTCATTTAGGAACGACATGAACATGCTGCGTAGGTAGCTGTTTATCAGTAAATATCTCCACTGAGATTAAGAAAAGCAGTATCTTAATAAAGTAAGTACTTCCTGGTATGGTTACTGTACTGGTAACTGCCCAAAAGAATCTGGATTTTGGTGAGGGAACAGAGAAAAAAGCTCATTTAGGACCTGCACTTACGAAGGGGGTAGGCAGCTGTATATCAGGGAGTAAACCTTCTGAGAATAAAAACAGCTGGAGCTTGTTAAGGTAATTACAAAGGGGAAACGAAAATGTACTGGGAACTCCTCAGAAGAATCTGATTTTTGGTGAGGGGAGAGAGATAAAAGCTCATTTAGGAATGACATGAACATGCTGCATAGGTACCTGTTTATCAGTAAATATCTCCACTGAGATTAAGAAAAGCAGTAGCTTAATAAATTAAGAACTTCCTGGTATGGTTACTGTACTGGTAACTCCCCAAAAGAATCTGGATTGTGGTGAGGGAACAGAGAAAAATATCATTTAGTTCCTTCACTTACGAATGGGGTAGGCAGCTGTATATCAGGGAGTAAACCTTCTGAGAATAAAAACAGCTGGAGCTTGTTAAGGTAATTACACAGGGGAAAGGATAATGTACTGGGAACTCCACAGAAGAATCTGATTTGTGGTGAGGGGAGAGAGATAAAAGCTCATTTAGGAACGACATGAAAATGCTGCATAGGTAGCTGTTCATCAGTAAATATATTAACTGAGATTAAGAAAAGCAGTAACTTAGTAAATTAGTTACTTCCTGGTATGGTTACTGTACTGGTAACTCCCCAAAAGAATCTGGATTGTGGTGAGGGAACAGAGAAAAAAGCTCATTTAGGACCTGCACTTAGGAAGGGGGTAGGCAGCTGTATATCAGGGAGTAAACCTTCTGAGAATAAAAACAGCAGGAGCTTGTTAAGGTAATTACACAGGGGAAAGGATAATGTACTGGGAAATCCTCTGAAGAATCTGATTTGTGGTGAGGGGAGAGAGATAAAAGGTCATTTAGGAACGACATGAACATGCTCACTAGGTAGCTGTTTCTCAGTAAATATCTCCACTGAGATTAAGAAAAGCAGTAGCTTAATAAGTTAAGTAATTCCTGGTATGGTTACTGTACTGGTAACTCCCCAAAGAATCTGGATTGTTGTGAGGGAACAGAGAAAAAAGCTCATTTAGGACCTGCACTTACGAAGGGGGTAGGCAGCTGTATATCAGGGAATATCCCTTCTGAGAATAAAAACAGCTGGAGCTTGTTAAGGTAATTACACAGGGGAAAGGATAATGTACTGGGAACTCCTCAGAAGAATCTCATTTGTGGTGAGGGGAGAGAGATAAAAGCTCATTTATGAACGACATGAAAATGCTGCATAGGTAGCTTTTTATCAGTAAATATCTCCACTGTGATTTAGAAAAGCAGTAGCTTAATAAATTAAGAACCTCCTGGTATGGTTACTGTACTGGTAACTCCCCAAAAGAATCTGGATTGTGGTGAGGGAACAGAGAAAAATGCTCATTTAGGACGTGCATTTACGAAGGGGGTAGGCAGCTGTATATCAGGGAGTATCCCTTCTGAGAATAAAAACAGCTGGAGCTTGTTAAGGTAATTACACAGCGGAAAGGATAATGTACTGGGACTACCTCAGAAGAATCTGATTTGTGGTAAGGGGAGAGAGATAAAAGCTCATTTAGGAACGACATGAACATGCTGCGTAGGTAGCTGTTTATCAGTAAATATCTCCACTGAGATTAAGAAAAGCAGTAGCTTAATAAATTAAGTACTTCCTGGTATGATTACTGTACTGGTAACTCCCTAAAAGAATCTGGATTGTGGTGAGGGAACAGAGAAAAAAGCTCATTTAGGACCTGCACTTACGAAGGGGTTAGGCAGCTGTATATCTGGGAGTAAACCTTCTGAGAATAAAAACAGCTGGAGCTTGTTAAGGTAATTACACAGGGGAAAGGATAATGTACTGGGAACTCCTCAGAAGAATCGGATTTGTGGTGTGGGGAAAGAGATAAAAGCTCATTTAGGAACGAAATGAACATGCTGCCTAGGTAGCTGTTTATCAGTAAATATCTCCACTGAGATTAAGAAAAGCAGTAGCTTAATAAGTTAAGTCATTCCTGGTATGGTTACTGTACTGGTAACTCCCCAAAAGAATCTGGATTGTGGTGAGGGAACAGAGAAAAAAGCTCATTTAGGACCTGCACTTACGAAGGCGGTAGGCAGCTGTATATCAGGGAGTATACCTTCTGAGAATAAAAACAGCTGGAGCTTGTCAAGTTAATTACACAGGGGAAAGGATAATGTACTGGGAACTCCTCAGAAGAATCTGATTTGTGGTGAGGGGAGAGAGATAAAAGCTCATTTAGGAATGACATGAACATGCTGCATAGGTACCTGTTTATCAGTAAATATCTCCACTGAGATTAAGAAAAGCAGTAGCTTAATAAATTAAGAACTTCCTGGTATGGTTACTGTACTGGTAACGCCCCAAAAGAATCTGGATTGTGGTGAGGGAACAGAGAAAAATATCATTTAGTACCTTCACTTACGAATGGGGTAGGCAGCTGTATATCAGGGAGTAAAACTTCTGAGAATAAAAACAGCTGGAGCTTGTTAAGGTAATTACACAGGGGAAAGGATAATGTACTGGGAACTCCACAGAAGAATCTGATTTGTGGTGAGGGGAGAGAGATAAAAGCTCATTTAGGAACGACATAAAAATGCTGCATAGGTAGCTGTTCATCAGTAAATATATTAACTGAGATTAAGAAAAGCAGTAACTTAGTAAATTAGTTACTTCCTGGTATGGTTACTGTACTGGTAACGCCCCAAAAGAATCTGGATTGTGGTGAGGGAACAGAGAAAAAAGCTCATTTAGGACCTGCACTTAGGAAGGGGGTAGGCAGCTGTATATCAGGGAGTAAACCTTCTGAGAATAAAAACAGCAGGAGCTTGTTAAGGTAATTACACAGGGGAAAGGATAATGTACTGGGAAATCCTCTGAAGAATCTGATTTGTGGTGAGGGGAGAGAGATAAAAGGTCATTTAGGAACGACATGAACATGCTCACTAGGTAGCTGTTTATCAGTAAATATCTCCACTGAGATTAAGAAAAGCAGTAGCTTAATAAGTTAAGTAATTCCTGGTATGGTTACTGTACTGGTAACTCCCCAAAGATCTGGATTGTTGTGAGGGAACAGAGAAAAAAGCTCATTTAGGACCTGCACTTACGAAGGGGGTAGGCAGCTGTATATCAGGGAATATCCCTTCTGAGAATAAAAACAGCTGGAGCTTGTTAAGGTAATTACACAGGGGAAAGGATAATGTACTGGGAACTCCTCAGAAGAATCTGATTTGTGGTGAGGGGAGAGAGATAAAAGCTCATTTATGAACGACATGAAAATGCTGCATAGGTAGCTTTTTATCAGTAAATATCTCCACTGTGATTTAGAAAAGCAGTAGCTTAATAAATTAAGAACCTCCTGGTATGGTTACTGTACTGGTAACTCCCCAAAAGAATCTGGATTGTGGTGAGGGAACAGAGAAAAATGCTCATTTAGGACCTGCATTTACGAAGGGGGTAGGCAGCTGTATATCAGGGAGTATCCCTTCTGAGAATAAAAACAGCTGGAGCTTGTTAAGGTAATTACACAGCGGAAAGGATAATGTACTGGGACTACCTCAGAAGAATCTGATTTGTGGTAAGGGGAGAGAGATAAAAGCTCATTTAGGAACGACATGAACATGCTGCGTAGGTAGCTGTTTATCAGTAAATATCTCCACTGAGATTAAGAAAAGCAGTAGCTTAATAAATTAAGTACTTCCTGGTATGATTACTGTACTGGTAACTCCCTAAAAGAATCTGGATTGTGGTGAGGGAACAGAGAAAAAAGCTCATTTAGGACCTGCACTTACGAAGGGGTTAGGCAGCTGTATATCTGGGAGTAAACCTTCTGAGAATAAAAACAGCTGGAGCTTGTTAAGGTAATTACACAGCGGAAAGGATAATGTACTGGGAACTCCTCAGAAGAATCGGATTTGTGGTGTGGGGAAAGAGATAAAAGCTCATTTAGGAACGAAATGAACATGCTGCCTAGGTAGCTGTTTATCAGTAAATATCTCCACTGAGATTAAGAAAAGCAGTAGCTTAATAAGTTAAGTCATTCCTGGTATGGTTACTGTACTGGTAACTCCCCAAAAGAATCTGGATTGTGGTGAGGGAACAGAGAAAAAAGCTCATTTAGGACCTGCACTTACGAAGGCGGTAGGCAGCTGTATATCAGGGAGTATACCTTCTGAGAATAAAAACAGCTGGAGCTTGTCAAGTTAATTACACAGGGGAAAGGATAATGTACTGGGAACTCCTCAGAAGAATCTGATTTGTGGTGAGGGGAGAGAGATAAAGGCTCATTTATGAACGACATGAAAATGCTGTATATGTAGCATTTTATCAGTGAATATCTCCACTGAGATTAAGAAAAGCAGTAGCTTAATAAATTAAGAACTTCCTGGTATGGTTCCTGTACTGGCAACTCCCCAAATAATCTGCATTGTGGTGAGGGAACAGAGAAAAAAGCTCATTTAGGACCTGCACTTACGAAGGGGGTAGGCAGCTGTATATCATGGAGTAAACCTTCTGAGAATAAAAACACCCGGACAGTAGATCCCACTGGGCCCCACACATACTGCCTCCCCCCCCCCCCAACGGACTCACGGGAGGGCGCAAGCACAACCCAACAACCCAGGGCTCGCTCTGGGAGGCAGACCCTGCTAAAGTGCCTGTTGTAGGGGTCTCACAGTGCACAGGAGTGCGGGGCCCCGGCGAAAGCGCCCGCTCTGGTAGACGTGCCCTGCACTGTTGGGCGGGGCCACAGCGACAGCACCTGCTGCCGTAGACACGCCTACACAGAAGGGAGGGAAGACCTACACACACCTCCAGATGCGCAAATCACAAAGAAACATAACTCAGTTCATCAAAGGACAAGCCAACTCGACAGCTCGAAAAAGCAGCTCGACTGAAGAGGAGATGGAGAATAAAAAAGCAATTGAGGCCATGTTAACAGGAATGATCGAAAGCGTCAGAAATGAAATCAGAAAACAATTCCAGGAGTTTAGAGCGGAAATCTGGAAGGACACCCAGGAAGCTAAGAAAGAAATGGAAGCAAAACTGGATACAATGCAAGCCTCATTTAAAGAAATGGAAGCAAAAATGGATACAATGCAAGCTGCCTTTAAAGAAAATCTCCACACCCTGAGAATTGAAATGCATGAAAAAATAGATTAAAATACAACTCTGTAAAGGAAGAAATTTCCACGATCAGAGCTGATATGACAACCATGAATAGCTCTCTGACATCCATAAACTCCGCAATTGAAACCATAACACAAAGAGTTGACCATATGGAATCCAGAATCTCTCGCCTGGACGATGAAGCAGCTGACAACAACCAGAAAATGACCACACTCCAAGAAAAGGTGAAGCTTCAGAGAGATTAATCCAGGAACTAATGGACAAAGACAAGAGATATAATCTGCGCATAATTGGAATAGAAGAAGGAGCACTTACGAAGGGGGTAGGCAGCAGTATATAAGGAGTAAACCTTCTGAGAATAAAAACAGCTGGAGCTTGTTAAGGTAATTACACAGGGGAAAGGATAATGTACTGGGAACTCCTCAGAAGAATCTGATTTGTGGTGAGGGGAGAGAGATAAAAGCTCATTTAGGAACGACATGAACATGCTGCGTAGGGAGCTGTTTATCAGTA